>NW_025999461.1:0-86969 GCF_019419815.1 Pyrus x bretschneideri
ATATATATATATATATATTTTTTTTTTTGAGAGTTTTAACAAAAATTACCTAGCAGTACTCATTCTTAATTAAAATGATATTTTGTGCATGAAACGTTCATGACGAATCAAGCTTTTTTTTTTTATTTACTCTTATGTCATTATTTTATTATTATACGGGGTCCATAATGATGTTGATATTTCTGCTTAAAAATTCATTATTTTACATGATACTATTCAACTTATGCTAATTTCCTACCAGCTCTTTATGGTTCCATCATGTTGTCGATGTTATACAGCTTTTTCTTTGTCAAATTGTTCCAGTATTGTTCATCACTTTCTACTAGCTCTGCATCTCTTTCTCTATCTTCTTTCACCTTGTAGTACATTTCTGCTGTTTATTCTTAGAAATTTTGAGGCTTCTAATATGGCTGATGACTAATCCTTGTCTTACTGTAAATATACAGTTCTTCTTCTTCTGCTACTAATACCATATCATATCTAAAATCTTCAAATTTATCTAAAGCTAGCATTTGGATCCCTCGAGATTTTAGAATATTTTTGTATAAAAGAGTTCACCTATGTGAGGAGATAAGGGATAGTCTAAAAGACTATTCATTAATCATGGTTATATGTCTAACTTTCTCCTTATGCATATGCACATACCAATCTGGAGGAATACTAATAAACTTATGCAAATTTCTTTTTATTTTTCTAGATAATCTTCTAATACTTTTGTAAGTTTTTCAGGAAATAATTCTAGTTGAGAGACATGGTTGATGAATATTTTATCAAGATAGCCAAACTTTTCAAAAAGTTTAAGCCTAAAATAAATGGATATGATCCTACCGGTAAAACAAATGTTAATGGTAAATTAAATTGTTGTTTTTCTACTTTAATAGACTCGTTATTAATATAATGTATTAAGTAAACTGGTCTCTCATCAAATTGTGTTATTCTCATTAGTTTTTCTACTTTTTGTCTATATTTTTCTGGTACTAACTCTTCCCTTATGACATTTTTTGTACTCCATGTATCTATCATAGTTGTCTTTTGTATCTTAAGTTCCTTAGCTAATTCTATTTCGCAATTTATGGTAATTAAATAATTATTTTTTGGTTTTTCTATACTATGAACAGTATTTCCTAATATCTCAGTACTTTCTTGTGATTCTACTGAATTAATTTCTAATAACTTATTATTATAACACTTTTCGCACAATATTGAATATGTATATAGTATTTATTTGCAACTAATTTACTACACTTATGACAATTTTCTGGCCAACCTAAATTAATTTATTTATATTCTTCTTCATGTTGTTCTTCTATGAATGCACTGTAACATCCCACATCATTCAGGGGAGTGGATCGTATAAGCCTTATATATATATTCTCATCTTTACCTAGCACGACCTTTTGGGAGCTCACTGGCTTCGGGTTCCGTAGGAACTCCAAAGTTAAGTGAGTAGCATGCGAGAGCAATGCCATGATGAGTGACCCATTGAGAAGTTCTCGTGTGAGTTCCCAGAAACAAAACCGTGAGGGTGTGGTAGGAGCCCAAAGCTGACAATATCGTGCTACAGTGGAGTCGAGCCAGGGATGTGGTGGAGGCCCGGGCCGGGATGTAACAATTTGGTATCAGAGCCTAACCCTGACCGTGGTGTGCTGACGAGGACGTCGGGGCCCCTAAAGGGGTGGATTGTAACATCCCACATCACCCAGGGGAGCGAATCCTGTAAGCCTTATATGTATATTCTCATCTCTACCTAGCACGAGGCCTTTTGGAAGTTCACTGGCTTCGTGTTTCGTAGGAACTCCGAAGTTAAGTGAGTAGCGCACGAGAGCAATCCTATGATGGGTGACCCACTGGGAAGTTTTCTTGTGAGTTCCAAGAAACAAAACTATGAGGATGTGGTACAGGCCCAAAGTGGACAATATCGTGTTACGGTAGAGTCAAGCCCGAATGTGGTGGGGGCCCGGAACAGGATGTGACATGCACACATATACACTTCTATATCACTATTTGTGCTACTTGAATTTTTCGAGTCTGAATCTATCATGTTAATACTCTCTATACTATAAATACTTTCATTATCACTTAAATTATCTAAACTATATATTCAACTCCATCAAATGTATTTTATTTCTCGGCTGTTTTGCTAACTTTGGGCATTTAGGTCTAATATGTCCAGCTTCTTCATATAAATAACATTTACAACTATTATTATCTTTTGGTGCTTTATATTTTCTAATCCAAGGTCTGTCACTTCTTTTCCTAAATTATTTTGGAATATATTTTCTCTTCTTATACGTTCTTGAAGGTCTTATGCTGAAATTCTTATATTGTTTGTATAGTTTATATGACCTATATTTTTTTTTTTGTATATTTTCTTATGCTTATTTTTCTTATTACAACCATATTGTTGTAGTAAATATATATTTTTACAACTCATGTAAAATTGTTTCCTAATCTGTCTCTTATCTTTTATTTGACTACATTCATGTATAAGTATGCCATATACATGTTGAATTCTATGTCTTTTTGCAATATCATTTTTCTTTGGATGCTTTTGTCATTCATTCCAAATTTTTTCTCTTATTGGTCATTTTATTTTTGTCATATAAGTATTTAATAAATTAATACCACTAGTTCTACTTGTTCTTCCTAAATATTTAAAGAAATCTGTAGTATACTCAGTTATATATTATAAATCACAAATTTATAATTGTTCTAAATTTCTAATTGCTCTTATTTGTTCTTGTTCGCTTCTGTCATCTAACTTATTATGTTCTAAAAATTCTTGTTTAATCAAAGTAACAAAACCATCAATATTAAAATGTGTTTTGGCTACCTAATGTTGTTCTAAATTTTGTATTTTCCATGACTGAAAATAATTAAAAACTAAACCATCTAAAGTATGCTTAAAATAATCTAACATATTTTGTGAATTACTAAAATCTAACATTAATGCCGCATGTACGCAACTTTTTTCCCATCTCTCAATTGTTCTTTCCCAATCTTGTGGATCTACATTATCTAAATTTAATATATTTCCTGCTATATTAATTTGTTCTAACCCTCTTAAATATGGAATCCTATTTTTTCTAGGTGGCTTTATCATAGTTTCTTCAACATAATCTACTCCTGCTTGTTCATTATATTTTTCATTTGTTTGTCTCAAAAATTATTGATCAGTTCTACCCGTGTATCCTAGATTTTCTACTCCTGTGGTACTACATTCTTCATATACATTAAGCTAATACACTAATTTTTATACACTCCTTTCATATTATAATTTTTTGTTCTTATACTTACTTTAATATATTTACTAAATTCGTTTATTATCATAACAAAATTTGGAATACATCCTATGACTGCTAAATTTGAACTTAAGTCTACTTCAGCTATTGCTATTGCTGTTTGTTAGTGATTATCACATCTATCATCATATATGTATACTAAAGTTTTTGTGCCTACTTGTACTATGGTTAATTCTGCTATTCCAATTAATATTGTTCCTATGTGAATCTAACTGAAATGTGATTTTCTCAAATGCATATCTGCTTCTTTACTAAGTAAATTAAGTGTTACTTCTTTATCAATACAACTAAATTCATGTTGACTGATGGTACTTACAATCCTACTTCTATTTTCAAATAAACCTAATTGATACAAATTGTATTTATTTTTCTGTGTTTTCTCAAAACCTCTTCTAATAAATTCTTGTGCTTCTTCTTCATTTGGGTAAATATCTTCAACTCTAACTACTTCTTTTTCTTTTCTCCTAATGAGTTCCATTTTCTGTTATCAAAAGGATTTATCTTAGGTCTTCTAATATGATTATTTGTACTTGAAGTTAAATTTTCTAATTTTTCTAACAAAGATGGTGGAATGATGAAGATGCGTTATGTAAAACTTGGTTTATTTCTGCTATTTGTTCTTCAACATGATCTAATTTCTTAGCCAAACTTAAAACTAATTGAATAATTAAATTATTTTGCCTAATGAGAATATTACTACTAGCTACTTGTGTTGAAAAATCTGTTAAACCTACTGGTTCTTTATCTTGCTTACTAATTTCTTTCAAAGCTTGGATATATTTTTTGGTAGTTCTAGAATCGGTCATTAAACTAATAATCTATCTATGTTATTATGTAGTTTATCTACTTGTTCACTCAACTCTTTTTGCACTAATTAAATTTTTTGAACTTCTAATTTTAACTGCTCAACTATTTCTAATGATTTGAGTTCTACTTGCTTAGCCTTACTATCTATGAGGTCAACAAGCTCTTTTATCTCTATTTTGCTAGGAAACCTTTGACTATTTTTATTATTATCTTCTAACTGAGATGTAATATAATCTAAATTTTGTCTGATTGTTTTTATGGAATTTGTCTAAAAATGCTCTAACAACTGGTTTAACAAATGATTATGGTTATGATTTTCTAATTTTATATTTTATACTTGACTAATATTAAGATCTATAATACTATTGGCTTGTGAATTTTCTTCATTATGCAAAATATGGTTATGTTTTCTCAATGAAAAATAACAAACTAAACTATTATGGTTTAAAGTTTTTTTTTTTGGTGGTTCACTAATTTCTAAATTAAGATAATCTATCATAAACTACAGTCTACCTTTCTCTAAAGTTACGGCTAACTGATTTCTTAGAAACTCTCTTTCTTCTCTCAGGGTCTCTAAAGTTTGATCTATTGCTCTCTTTGCTTTTAAAACTTTATGTTGCATTTCTGTATTATTATATTTACTAATAAATGAAGGATGTTCAAGATAACCATGATAAAACTTATGCTTCTTCAAAGTCCTGATAATTCTTTTGGATATGTGTGTTAATCTTCTCTTTATGCGAGTTATAATGGGGTGTCTAGGACAATAAATATCTGGTGATTGTGATTGACAAGATCTATAAGGACAAAAATATCTGTTGTTCATACAAAATAAACAAGTGTGATATTAGTTGTGTTAATGACTTCTGTCCTCAAGGTACTTTACTATTATAATTATACTATTAAAATGCTAAACTTGACTCTGATACCAAATTAGCAAAGCAGGCCCGATTAAATAGTCGGATGACCATTATAACAACTAGACATAAAACCTTGCATATGGAACTTGACATGTTTTAGTATGACAACTACTCACAATGCAAGTATAAGGCCTTAACGGCTGAACTCAGAGGCACCCTGGTTAATGTCCAGTTATTTATATATCAAGCATTCAACTATAACAGAGTGCTTGAATAAAATATGATCGTCAGTTTAGAAGGTTAATAATATAATTACAATAGTGTTTCCC
Source organism: Pyrus x bretschneideri (assembly GCF_019419815.1). Taxonomy (NCBI): domain Eukaryota; kingdom Viridiplantae; phylum Streptophyta; class Magnoliopsida; order Rosales; family Rosaceae; genus Pyrus; species Pyrus x bretschneideri. The sequence goes on from NW_025999461.1 coordinate 5,299, forward strand.
CGTTTTGGACTAGAAGTCTAATTAAACAAACACACTAATAGAAAGAAAAGAAAACTTACTTTAAACTTGGAGATTGCTTAAATCTGTACACTTGAACTTTTATTGATATATAGAATGTTTACAAAGAGAAATGTTTACAAAGAGAAATGTTTACAAAGAAGTGTTTACAAAGGATGCTATGAAATTTTAGGATGCTTGAGTGTATGAGGATTGAAGTATGGTGTATCTGGTGTTGAGATGTTAAAGTGTGTTTGTATAATGAAGGGAACTTGTCTTATATAGATTGAGTGAGAATACTATGATTTAAAATTTTTACAAATGTATGGTATGAGCATCTCCTTGGTACTTGTCATCTTCTATTGTTGCTGAAATTGTCAGCACGGTTTCTGAAACGTGGTCTGCTTATTTGTCTTCTTTTTTTTTGCTTTGCATGTGAACTACTTGTCTTGATAAATGCATGTGAGTTTCCTGCATGGCTGTCTCCTGTAGCCTAATTTTAGCTTTTGCATGTGATATCCCTTAAATGCTTTTTCCCTTGTCTTCTTTCCCATGCCCAATTTGGGTATTATAGAATTGTTTTGTCCTGATGATTAAAAGGAAAGGTTTTTTGGGGTTTTGGTTAGTTTTCCATTTTTTATTTTTTATTTTTTGGAATTTTTGTATATTGTGAAGTGATTGGTCACCAAGTAGAGGCTGCCCCACAAATTTGATTCCAAATCCACACACACTTATTTTTACTTCTCAAACACGGCTTGTTAATTTATATTCTTTAATTTTCTTCAATATATTCAATTAGGTGGCCAAATATTGAAGGGGGTGTATTGGAGGTAAAAAGAGGAGTAGATAGCACCACCCTAGTCCTGTCACACTAGAAATATAAACGAAGAGAGCTTTAATCATACAACTTTAGATATAATAACAGTTGGTTAAGTTGTCGATAATTTGGTGATATAAATGATGGGTCAGGTTGAGCTTTAATCAAACTTGTCGTTCATGAGATTCAAACATAAGACCTTTTCTGTGAGAAAAGAAATGAATGTCACTTGACTGCAGTATTAAGTGACCAAAATAAAGTTAAAACAAAATTGCAATCTCTAAAATGTAGTACTAAAGTGACCACAACAAAGTTATAACAAAATCGCAATCTAATATATTGATTGATGCTTAGTATTACAAGTCTAGTGATATCCTTTTGACTTTTAAATGAGGCCATAACTTCGACCTTCGTGCATGACGAGTTTGATACTAATTTATTTTTCAGTCTTTAGTTTAAATATATTGTTGTATCAAAAAAATATGTAAAAAAAATTCTCCAATGATACGTAACATTGGAGTGACAGTTTAATATATACTAGAAGTCATTTTACACTGAGTCACTATTCAAAAGCACATTGGAGTGACAATTTTTCCCTTCTAATTTTCTGTTACTTCAAGTATGTCTGTCTTTATACAAATTACATATACTTAATTTTTTTCCCCTTCTCTCTTCGCTCCTCTTTGCGATGCCTGAAAAATCTCAAACCTTAAATGAACCAAAACCAAACTCTCTGCTAAAAATGTTCCTTTCTCCCTTCTCTATCCTCTTTCTCTTGCTCTTCTTTTTGAGACTCATTGAATACACAATGGTAGCTAGCAACAACTTCGACGATTCCGACAAGGCTGACCTCTAGGTTGGTATGAAATGACTCTTCATATTTGTGATTTCTAGTTCAAACCCTAACTACTCTTTCTGACGAATTTACAGAGAACCGGCAAGCTTAATTCTAGCCAGGTTCCGTCAACTTAGAGGAGTTGGTGATGTTAATTTATATCTTAGGTAAATGCTTCAATTCCTTTTTATTTGTTCTTTAAATTAGTTCATAATTGATTTCGAATTGAATTATATCTTAGGTCGATATTAATATTTCGACCATATTCTGCCAAGTTAATAACTGAAACTAAAAATAGAATATCTAATAGTTACGCATAACTTAGGGCTATACAACACTGAAGTCCCATCTTAAAAGATAATTCTTGATTATATCACTTAGTATTACAATCTAGTGATGTTCATCTCTGTTCTACTTGAAAGTACGAGATCTTTAAGTTTGACTCTTGTAAATGGATATTTATAACTACTTGCTACTTGGTAAGAGGGTGAACTTAAGTTCCAGTCCCACAATCAAGACACGCTAACTCATTGTGCCTTAATCAAACTCTTCCACTATCAGTTCACATATATATTTGCTTGATAATTGGGTAATTACATATAAAGCTACAAAAAATCGTAAAACTGGCGAGCTAAAGAAAGGGAAAAATCCCATCGTCGCGAGCTGAGCTAGCGATTATTGTATGCGAACCAGGTTGCAGTTTTAGAAATCTAGTATTGTTGACTCTAAAAGTTACAAAGCTTACATGACGCACATGCCGAGTAACTAATTTGCTAGCTATATTCTTATGTGGTTGATTGCTAATGCGGGCATGCAAACTCGTTACTGAGTTAGATAATGTAAATAATATGAATGTGGTCATGTGGTGATTAAATGCGTTGCTAACTTTTGCACCAAGTGACTTTGGCTTAGGAACACTATCGGCCTAGGGTCCTTTAAGCTAAAGATAAGGTTATGCAAATCACTATGAAGTTCTGGATCTTTTGCACTAGGTCTGGCAGCCTCAACTCTATTGGTGAGGATATGGGTGCACCAAATCAGTATCAAGCTGTAGGGATAAAGATACTTAAAGGAAATGAATGTCTTTATGGTAAAAGTTGTTTGGTCGTTTGACTGCCTAACTCTGAATATGACTTGGGAGTAACCAAACATAGAACACTCCATTCGCCAAGAATGCTAATGAGTGATCGCCTCAAGTGAAAGAATCAAAGACTCTTCGCCGGCTGAGACTTAGGATAGATAACCAGTCGAAAAATGAGAGCTTGATGCTTAACCAAATTGTCAAGAGTCCTAGATCGAGCTAATTCGGTGACTCTAGTGTTTAACCAAACTGTCAACTTCACCAATTGCCTTTGGAAAATTCTATGTAGGCAAGCTATAATCATTCGTTGGCTGCAAAAAAATTTTTGCAAACAAAAGGGATGCATCGAAAAAGGAGTTAAAAATGTCATAAAATTCTTTTGGCGATGATGATGAACACGTCGCAACAAACTTATATTGCAAATGTTTGGACAACTATATACGACGAGACATGACCGTGGCAAATACTACATTGCAATGTTATTTGAACCTTCGTTAATAATAGATGCCATGTGCAATAAAAAATTAAACGTCATATTTGACACCATATACAAATTAGAAACAAATTATTATTAATAATGAATAATCTGTAAGTTATGTGAATATATGATGTGAGAATTATACGCACACAAATTAAAACCCTCTTGTGACAATTGTAGTATAAGTATAAGTAGGGATCGTTCTTAACCGGGGATTAGGAGGGATTGCAAAATCACTTGGAAACTGACTCAAAAACGTAAAATAAAGTTTAAAACACTGAACTAGACTCAAAGAATGCAAAACTAAACACTTAAAACACTAAAACAAACCAAAAGACTCAAACAGCACCCAAAACACTCAAAACAGCCTTAAAAACACTTTCTAGGCAGTTTTGAGCACTTTGACTACTTTGGACGAAATTGGGTAATAAAATGAATCAAAACACTTAAAAACACAAACTAAGACACTTTCTAACTAAGTTGGACACTAAAGCAAAGGGGGATTGAGTTTTTGACGAAATTAAATAAAATGCACAGAATGTAATTCAAACAGATTGTAAAGATGAATTTGATGAAAATATGGATGAAATGCTAGCTAGAGGGTTCTTCTCCACACATGTTATACTTGCACACAAAACGATTTCTAATTTCTTTTCAATAAACCATGAATTCTCAACGCCCCAGATTAACCGTGAATTGCACTAATTAACCCTCAGATTTTCCTAACGTTATTGAATTGGATGATTGCATACGACAACCCAAAACATTCTCCACAAGTCCCCTACATGATTGCATAATAGAGATACAAGCAAGAATCATTAAGTTCTATGAAAACCATAAGCGTTGACGAAGCACTTGTTACTATGATTGCATGAAACTTATGCCAAGAATTTACTTAATGTGATTGAGATCATCAACCTTTACTACTTGTGAATATAATTCCATAACGATTAGGTGAAATTTCCTTATATCCTAGCATCCAATTTATGCATGATAATTAAGCGTGCACTCTCAACCAACACACACAAATCAATGTAATTCACATAGATAAGTAAATTGAATTCACAACTTATGAAATGCAATTGGAAGTAATCAAATCATATTGCAAGCATAAACATGTATTTCGAATCCCCCCTAGCCAAGGGGGGGTTTAGTTCCTCATACGCACAAAACAAAGAGAATTGAAATTAAACATTGAAATCAAGGAAAAGAAACACCTAAAAATTCCAACAACTCAAACTTGAATTGTATGAACGTTTAGGCCCTTCTCATCCTCTTTGTTGCGGCACAAGGTCTAAGGATAGGTTTTGGGGGTTATGGATGTTGTAGAATGATGTGTTTAGGATAGGGATGGATGTAGGGGACTTCAAGGCTTATTTTTGGGCAGAAAATATGAAGAATGGTGAAGTATGGATGTGTTATAGAGAGGGGATGAATTTCTAGCGTGAATGGTGAATGAATGAATCGTTTGTGGCTGCAATAGATGTTTATTTATAGGTGGATGAATGATTAAAGAGGGAATATGACAGCTAGGTTGGTTGGTGGCTGCCATCATGAAGAGTGCATGGATGTGGCTGAATGGGTTAAAGAGGGAATGATGATGGGAGAGCATGTGGGTGACAGCTAGGTTGGTTGGTGGCTGCAATGGAGGTGTGGAATGATGATGGGAGAGCATGTGAGTGAATTATGAAGAGTGAATGCATGTAGGGTGCTGCTATGGTGGGAAATATTGGGCAGAAAATATCCTAAGGCTTTATTACTTAGTTTAGGAAAGGATGTAACTCCAAATCCTCCTTTAGGTCTTCAATTTCGTCCATTCCTTTTGCTCCAAGCATATGCTATCCATTCCAAGCCCAATTTTTCTCCAAAATGCTCCAAAATGCATCCTTTTGCATACTTTGCCCTTAAATCCTGAAAATACATAAAACTAGCTTAAAAGACTACTTTACTAAGGAAAAACACTTTAAATGCACAAGACAAGCTAAACTAAGGTGCATAAATATGCTCTTATCAAATTCCCCCACACTTAGCTTTTGCTAGTCCTCGAGCAAAACAAAACGATAACAAACAAACAAAACGACACTAAACAAGTAAAACACAACCTAAACCTTCCAACAATCGTCTTAGGGATTTCCAATGCACATGACATGTTAAAAATCATTTTTCCCATAGATTTTAGCCATCTTTACACTCGAGCACATGCTTAATCATAGTCACTACTTACTAGTTCACAAATAACCACTTAAAACGATGTTTTGAATGTAGTAACATGCCTTAGAGAATTTGCTCAATTCCTTACAAGATATGCACTCAATTTTCACTCAGATTTTCTACTACACACCTTAATCTAGTTATATGTGAGAAGATTAATGAAAACGAGCACTCACATATATATATATATATCACAAAGAAAGCAATTTCTGGAGTTAATAAGCATGTTTAGATATGATCTCATGAATGGAATGCTACGACTTAGATGCGAGAACCAGTGACACCATATGCTCATACCAACTTCAAACTCCACAAATTGAAATGCACAACACTCAAAATAGAAGTCAAGGGTTGTAATGGGGCTTGGGGTATTGGTTAACAATGGAAGGATAAAGGAAAACAAAGGTTCTTAAAGCAATAGCAAGCGAAGTAATGAAATTGAGACTTAGAACTCACTTTAAAACACAGAAATCAACTTTTAACACAAAGGGAAGATCTAAGCAACACTCAGGGCCATATTCAACATTTTGGACCCTTTCTTCAACTACCACAAACATGTGAACTTATTTTCATTTATTTCATACTCTTTTTTCTTTCTTTTCACAACTTTTTCTTTTCTTTTTCTTTTTCCACGAAATTCTTTTTTTTTTTTTTTTTTTTCTTTTTTTTTTTTTTTCTTTTCCACCCGTGCCTATGGCACACTAACTCACATGAAAACTACTTCCCCCACACTTGTTTTCTGCCATACATTAATCAAAAGGAATTCAATTCAAATCATGCTTTGCTATGCTTCAAGAATAAGGGTGTGGATGGTCCTAATCTAGGCTAGGTGAAGATAGTGTGGGTTAACAAAGAACGTAAGCTTAACCAATGGGGTTAACTTAAACATATAATGAAGTAGGATACACGGCAATTAGGCTTTGGTGGTGGTCACTACACAACTTCTTCTTGAATATGTGTTATGCAAATCAATAACATACTTTGAATGAAATGGGCATGAGTTCTAGCATTTGGAACTATATGATGAAACGCCTTCTAAACAGTAACCAAGCAAAGAATAATGAGATCATGCAACGACTTTAGAGAATAAATGCACAGATTTTAACTCTCCAAATAACGTTTAGGCTCAAGTCTCACAAGGTTGTAGCGTTTGTTTGAGTTCCTTCCTTCAAGCATGTTACAAAAACTAATTTTTCTTTTATGATTGCATGTGAAGTCATACATTATAACCATAACCAAGCATATACCAAGAGTAAATCAAACTTTTCTTCATGTTTATAACTCTTTTTAACAGTCATGCAATTAAAAATCAAATCCTCATCATCGCGTTGGAAGGTACCTTACGACACAAACACACAAAAACGACTCAAAACACTCTTTTTAGGCTTTTCAAAACATGTTTTTCAAATTTTTATGTGATTTTCGGAGTTATAAAACAAAACACACTAAAACACTCCAAATCAGCTTAAAAACATTTTAAAACAGCAAGGAACAACACTTGAAGTTATGGGTGATAAAATCCAACGAATTTGCATCAACATACTTAGTTACCCCCCCCCCACACTTCAATCAAACATTGTCCTCAATGTTTTAAGCCTAAATTCACACCAAACAAAAGTAAACACATAAACAGCAACTAAACATACTAAACATGGCAGAATGTATCTAACAAAGAGAAGAGTTTAGGGATGCAAATCTGGTTATGGAGTGTAAATTCCATCTTCTCCTTGGTGATTGCATTGAGGCTTGATCGTGAGTTTTTCCACAGGCTAATCTTGAACTGGGCTGGAGGATGCTGACACATGGCAGGCAAGCACGAGGTGGAGGTTATGACCTGTTTCTTTGTTCAATCTTTCCAATTCGTATTGAAGAGGGTTAGAGGATACTAATTAGAAAGATTGATTTTTCATTGTCACTCGTCTTTCTCCAAGCAGATGTGGTCCCTTCTCTGGAAGTGTATCAACCTTTGAAGATGACTACTCGAGAGCAACGCTAGGTAAGCAACCAGGGAATAGATTCCAGGTAGTCGGTTCCAAATCGGAAGACTGACTCCAAGTGCCGGCTGATTGCTCACTTCACTTTGCCATGCGAGTAATAACAAGGACAAAGGAAAAGACAGGGAAAGATAATGATATGAGATACCTTTGCTTTCGCCCTTGATGATATGAGATACTTTTGCTTTTGAAGAAGCAGCGAATGAATCAGCACATATATTTGTTGCGCTTGTCTCCACATGCTTCGATCCACCGTTTCCTTTTGCCTTATCTGTACTACAGGCATCTGGTATCTTCTTTGGGGGATACATCAATGGTTGAATATATGTTCTCAAGGGAAGAAGAAAACTGAGCATGTTTGAGAGGTTTGGTTGCAGCTACATTCTCGGCCGAGAAGGAAAGTCATGCGTTTTTGGGTGTATGCCTTGCCATGAATGTTGATGTATATAGGAATTGTAATGGCAAGTAGTAGTGCGGATGCGGCAATGACCTCACGCGTCTTCAACTTTGTCAGAGATCTTTTGACAAAGTTGCACGCGTTATCTGAAAAGCCGAGATTGCGGCTTTATCACCCACACTTGTCGGCAACCTCCACGCGTCTTCAACTTTGTCAGAGATCTTTTGACAAAGTTGAACGCTTTATCTGAAAAGCCGAGATTATGTCTGAAGAGTTGGCGAACTTTACGCAGGAAAATCCGGCTTTGAAGAGTGGTGTCTCTTCAATTCTGAATCGGTGATTGTGTCGCCTCTCCTTTTATAGAGGTGATCGATCACCTCTAACATGCACACTTTGAAGATTGCCCATTCGTGAAAATCGTTTCCGGCCCGTTGAGATTTTACTCCATCCAACCCTTCTCTTTTAACTTCTTGAAAAATGGCTAACCCATCTAACCCATCTAACATTTGCTTAGATTTGAGTCTCAGCAATGATTCGGTCGCGCCGCATCAGGGTAAGGTATGGTGTCCGTCTTTCTTATCTTCTAATGGCCCTCTTACAGGTGAAGACTCTGTGATGACGGATGCAACAACAGCTACAATAGTAACTCGGAACCTCCTCACTCCTAAAGATAGTCAGCTGCTTTCAGGACGGTCCGATGAGTTGGCCGTTCAAGAGTCCCTAGCTCTCAGTGTTCAGTGCGTGGGCTCTGTGTCCAACATGGGCCAACGCCTACTTGCTCGATCCCGTCAGGTTGAATCATTGATGGCAGAGGTGGAAAATCTCAAGCAAGAGATCAAACAGCTTAAGCACGAGAATAGAAGTTTGCACGTGCTTGCAAATAATTATTCGACAGGCATGAAGAGGAAGCTTGATGAGATGCAAGAATCTCAAGGTTGAATTCAAAGTGACCGTCAAAGGCTTGCGGCTTTCTTCCAGAGGCACATTTTTCCTGCGTCATCTAGCATTCCACCAAGTATTGGGGCCTCGAATGATCTATCTTCGGTGCCTCCCGCTCATATGCCTCTCGCTCCGATGCCTCTTTCTCTGATGCCTCCCGCTCCGATGCCTCTTGCTCCTAGAGTTTTGCCACGTAGTGGGGCTTCACGTAAACAACCTTTGTGAAGGCTCCATCTTTCTTTTTCTTTGTTAGATACATTTTTTTTTCCCACTTGTAATTTCTCGAAAATCAATGAACATGCTTTGTTTTATTCAGTGTATTGGGTTGCTTCCCAAGTAGCGCTTTCTTTTACGTCTTGCAGCCGGACGAGACCTTCTTAGGCTCAATTGGAACCCACGACATGGAATATATCTTTGAATGGAAGGTGATACTTGAATTGATCCGGTAAAGGTTTAAATTCAAGATTGGGTGCCTGAATCATCAACAACCTGTTAGTATAAAAGGAAATTGAAATTCGGGGAAGTGGCTTACCTATGTGCTCCAATAAGAACTCAAGGATAAACACATCTTCTTTGAACGTTTCAGGGACTTTGCACTCGGCCAGATGTGGTGTGAGGATTGGTCCTTGTCCTGTGTCATAAAATTCAACTTCTTTGGGGTTGTTTGCCTCAAGAACATCCTCTTTGACGAATTCTTGATATTCCATACTTTGCACCTTTGGAAGGGCTTCCAAGATGTCTTTTTCACTTTCTTCTTCCTTGGAATTCATGAACCTGCAAGGAATAGGGACATTGGGTGGAATGGGGTTAAAAAGAATTAAATTTGGAACAACCTTACCTGAATTGGATGGCGTAGGAGCAATAGGTGCCTGCGGCAAAGGTGTTTCCACCCTTACTGTGTGTTGGGTGTGTTCCTCTTCCTCAAATTGCAATCTTTCATCTTCCTTGTGATTTGATTTTGATGGTTGAGGGTCCGTTCCAACCTCCTTGCCACTTCTTAACGTGATAGCATTGGTGGTTTCAAATCCTACCTTCGGATTTACAATGGTTGAACTAGGGAGTTTGCCTTGGTCACGAAATTGTCCTACGAACTCCGCTATCTGCCCAATTTGCTTCTCCAAGTTGTCCACCCTCTTGTCTTGGATTTGCCTATCTTTGTTTTGAGTTTGGACTTCCTGCGTCAAAGTAGTAAGTAATTGAAAAATCTTATCATTATCACTTAAATTACTTACAGTGCTTTGGGCAGGTTGTGGTGGTTGCATAGGTGTTGTATAGAACTCCTCATATGGTTGCCAATATTCTCCTTGTTGAGCCTCTTCGACTTGGTTTTGTGAGCCCTGCACCGAAGAAATTAATTCATTAAAAACTTTATCATAATCTATTGACAAACTTGAGTTTGGTTGGGCATATTGTATATAAGGTTGTGGTGGCTGTATAGACGTTGAATAGAACTCCTCATATGGCTACCAATAACCTTCTTGTTGAACATGTTGATGTTCCCACCACATAGAGTTTGAATGATCACTCCAATCCGAATTGTAAGTATTGGAAAACACGTCGTTCCTTGATTGATTATGATCAAATGTACCAACTCTTTGCGTTTGTGACAAAAGAGAAGTAAGATTTGTTATTTGAGCTTGAATATTGGCAAGTGCCATGTCTTGCTTCTCTAGTACCTAAAATCAACAAAACAAAACAAAACACAAAATAAAAAAAAAACTTTAACAAAATATAACTAAACAGAAAATAACAATCCAAGGGATTAGCAACTTTGCTAATCCCCAGCAACGGCGCCAAAATTTGATGTGAGAATTATACGCACACAAATTAAAACCCTCTTGTGACAATTGTAGTATAAGTATAAGTAGGGATCGTTCTTAACCAGGGATTAGGAGGGATTGCAAAATCACTTGGAAACTGACTCAAAAACGTAAAATAAAGTTTAAAACACTGGACTAGACTAAAAGAATGCAAAACTAAACACTTAAAACACTAAAACAAACCAAAAGACTCAAACAGCACCCAAAACACTCAAAACAGCCTTAAAAACACTTTCTGGGCAGTTTTGAGCACTTTGACTACTTTGGACGAAATTGGGTAATAAAATGAATCAAAACACTTAAAAACACAAACTAAGACACTTTCTAACTAAGTTGGACACTAAAGCAAGGGGGATTGAGTTTTTGACGAAATTAAATAAAATGCACAGAATGTAATTCAAACAGATTGTAAAGATGAATTTGATGAAAATATGGATGAAATGCTAGCTAGAGGGTTCTTCTCCACACATGTCACACTTGCACACAAAACGATTTCTAATTGCTTTTCAATAAACCATGAATTCTCAACACCCCAGATTAACCGTGAATTGCACTAATTAACCCTCAGATTTTCCTAACGTTATTGAATTGGATGATTGCATACGACAACCCAAAACATTCCCCACAAGTCCCCTACATGATTGCATAATAGAGATACAAGCAAGAATCATTAAGTTCTATGAAAACCATAAGCATTGACGAAGCACTTGTTACTATGATTGCATGAAACTTATGCCAAGAATTTACTTAACGTGATTGAGATCATCAACCTTTACTACTTGTGAATATAATTCCATAACGATTAGGTGAAATTTCCTTATATCCTAGCATCCAATTTATGCATGATAATTAAGCGTGCACTCTCAACCAACACACACAAATCAATGTAATTCACATAGATAAGTAAATTGAATTCACAACTTATGAAACGCAATTGGAAGTAATCAAATCATATTGCAAGCATTGATACGAGAATTATACGCACACAAATTAAACCCTCTTTTTGTCAATTGTAGTAAGTATGTAAGTAGGGATCGTTCTGGACCGGGGATTAGGAGGGATTGTTAATCACTTGGATTTGACTCAAAAACGTAAAAACAAGTTTAAAACACTATACTAAACTCGAAGAATGCAAAACTAAAAATAAGAAAGATTAAGACTAAGACTTAAACAAAATATGGGGGGGGGGGGATTTAGGTTTGGACGAGATTGAACTAAAATGGATAGATTGCAAAGAAAACAAATTGTAAATATGAATTTGATGGAAATGAATGGATGGGAAGCTAGCTAAGGGGTTCATCTCCATACATGTTATACTTGAATATAAAACGATTTCCAATTGCTTTTCAATAAACCATTAATTCTCAACACCCCGGGTTAATTAGGTCCGCTTAAATTAACCTTCAAGTTTTCCTTAAGTTAATGAATTGGATGATTGCATACGACAACCCAAAGCATTCCCCACAAGTTCCCTACATGAATTGCATAATAGAGATACAAGCAAGAATCATTAAGTTCTTTGAAAACTATAAGTGTTGACGAGGCATTCGTTACTATGATTGCATGAAACTTATGCCAAGAATTTATTTAACGCGATTGTTTATAAGCAACCTCCACTACTTGTGAATATAAGTTCATAACTATTACGTGAAATTTACTTATATTCTAGCGTCATATTCATGCATGAAAATTAAGCGTGCACTCTCAATAAACATACATAAATAAGTTATCAATCAAACAGTTAAACAAATTGAATTCACAACTTATGAAACGTAATTAGAAGTAATCAAATCATATTGCAAGCCTAAACATATATTTCGAATCCCCCCCTAGCCAAGGGGAGGTTTAGTTCCTCATACGTACAAGACAAAGAGAATTGAATTTAAACTTTGAAATCGAGGAAAAGCAACACCTAAAAATTCCAACAACTCAAACTTGAATTGTATGAACGTTTAGGCACTCTTCTCCTCCTCTTCGTTGTGGCACAAGGTCTAAGGATAGGTTGATGGTTGGATAGTGTTTTGGAGGGATGGGGAGTGGTGGAAATGGAAGGAGGATGCTGGAAAATGGAAGGGGGACTCACGGCAAGGAAGAATGGATGTGTTTGTGGTGTGTTGTGTATGAAAATGAGATGTATGAATGCAATGCATGGTTTTATAGGGAGAGAATGGATGGGAGAACATGTGAATGGCAGCTAGGAATGATTAAAGAAGGGAATGCATGTGTAATGACAACTAGATTGGTTGGTGGAAATCTGAAAATGCAAATGGGAATGCTGGAAATGCAAGGGTGGCCACGACATGGGTGTTTTTGTGTGTTGTGGCTGATTTGTTTGTTGGTTAAAGCTTGTGAGTGAATGATTAAAGATGCATGTGGATGAATTATACAATGGGAAAGTATGTGATTGACAACTAGGGTGAATGGTGGCTGCAATGATGAAGTGTGATGGCTGGAAATAAAAGGGAAAGCTGGAAAGGCATGTGAAAGCCCACGGCAAGGATGTTTTTGGTGCTTGAAATGCATGTGAATGCATGTGAGTGCATGTGTGTGTGAATGGTGGTAGCTAGGGTGAATTATGATGAATGCATTTGGAATAAAGAGGGAGAAGGTGGTGTAATGATGAAGTGGAATGGCTGAAAATGCAAGGGGAAGTGCAAGGCACGGCAATGGGTGTTTCTTGATGGTTTTGGGGTTGTGATGCATGTGAATGCATGTGGCTAAGGGTTGTTGATTGGGCTAGAGGTTTTGCATGGCTCAAAGGATTATTTGATTGGGCTAGGCCCTTTGTTTTATGTCCAAAGTGCATACAAGGCTTTCAAATTCGTCCAACACTTTGGCTCCAAACATATGCTATCCATTCCAAGCCCAATTTTGCTCCAAAATGCTCCAAAATGCATATTTTTGCTTCCTTAGCCATATGAACCTAAAAACACACGAAAATGGCTTAAACTACTAAAACAACTATGAATTAACAACATAGATGCACGAAAACAAGCTAAGTAAGTTGCCTAAATATGCTCCTATCAAATTCCCCCACACTTAGCTTTTGCTAGTCCTCGAGCAAAACAAAATAATAACAAACAAACAAAACGACACTAAACAAGTAAAACACAACCTAAACCTTCCAACAACCGTCTTAGGGATTTCCAATGCACATGACATGTTAAAAATCATCATTCCCACAGATTTTAGTCATCTTCACACTTAAGTACATTCTTAATCATAGTCACCACATACTATTTCACAATTAAGCATTTAAAACCATGTTTTGAATGTAGTAACATGCCTTAGAGAATTTGCTCAATTCCTTACAAGATATGCACTCGATTTTCACTCAGATTTTCTAACTACACACCCTAATCTAGTCATATGTGAGAAGATTAATGAAAACGAACACTCACATATATATATTACAAAGAAAGCAATTTCTGGAGTTAATAAGCATGTTTAGATATGATCTCATGAATGGAATGCTACGACTTAGATGCAAGAACCAGTGACACCATAAGCTCATACCAAGTTCAAACTCCACAAATTGAAACACATAACACTCAAGATTGAAGTCACGGGTTGTAATGGGGCTTGGGGCATGTGGATAACAAAGAAGGGATATGGAAAACAAAGGTTCTTAAAGAAATAGTGAGCAAACCACTTGAATAAACTTAGAATTCACTTTTGAATGAAAACTCAACTTTTGAACAAAAAGGGAGAATTTAGACAATTTAGGGCCAGAATTGGTGTTTTGGACCTTTTCTTCAATCACTCATTCTTTCATTTTTTTCAAGCTCTTTTTTTTCTTTCTTTCTTTTCTTTTCTGTTTTTCTTTTCTTTTGAATCTCAAAACATACTTAAGAACAAGCATTCCTTCCCCCACACTCATTTTCTTGCATAATGTAACTCAAAAGGAATTCATTTAAGTCATGCTCACTATCTTTTAAGAACAAGGGTGTGGACTGTCCTACACTAGGCTAGGTGAGGATAATGTGGGTAAACAAAGAATAAAGGCTAAACAAGGCTCAACGGGGTTAAAACTTACAACAAATACAAAATATGGGAAGTAAGGCTATTTGGCTATGGTGGCAACTACACAACTTCATCTTGAAATATGTTATGCAATTCAATGTCATGCTTTGAATGAAACGGATATAAGTTCTAGCATTTGGACCTATATGATGAAACGCCTTCTAAGTAGCAACCAAGCAAAGAATAATGAGATCATGCAACGACTTTTAGAAAACAACAATGCACAGATTTTAACTCTCCAAATAACGTTTAGGCTCAAGTCTCACAAGGTTGTAGCGTTTGTTTGAGTTTTTTCCTTCAGGCATGTTACAAAAACTAATTTTTCTTTTATGATTGCATGTGAAGTCATACATTATAACCATAACCAAGCATTTACCAAGAGCATATCAAACTTTTCTCCATGTCTATAACTCTTTTTAACAGTCATGCAATTAAAAACCAAATCCTTATCATTGTGTTGGAAGGTGACCTACGACACAAACACACAAAAACGACTCAAAACACTCTTTTTAGGCTTTTCAAAACATGTTTTTCAAATTTTTCTGTGATTTTCGGAGTTATAAAACAAAACACACTAAAACATTCCAAATCAGTTTAAAAACATTTTAAAACAGCAAGGAACAACACTTGAAGTTATGGGTGATAAAATCCAACGAATTTGCATCAACATACTTAGTTACCCCCCCACACTTAAATCAAACATTGTCCTCAATGTTTCATGCATAGACTCACACAAATAACAAACAAACAAACAAAACAACATCTAACAACCTAACATGGCATAAACAAAATCAACAACAAAGAGAAGAGTTTAGGAACGCAAATCTGGAATTGGAGTGCTTTCTCGGCCTTCCTTTGTTGAATGCATGGGCATGATCTTGGTGATTCCACAGGCTTACTCTTGAACTGGGCTGAAGATTCTTTTGGTTTCCTCCAATCGTTGATTTTCCTTTGTGCTACTCTTGAACTGGGTAGCAGGATTCTGAGACATGGCAGGCAAGCACGAGGTGGAGGTGATGACCTGTTTCTTTGTTCAATCTTTCCAATTCGTATTGAAGAGGGTA
Organism: Pyrus x bretschneideri; assembly: GCF_019419815.1. Classification (NCBI taxonomy): domain Eukaryota; kingdom Viridiplantae; phylum Streptophyta; class Magnoliopsida; order Rosales; family Rosaceae; genus Pyrus; species Pyrus x bretschneideri. The sequence continues at coordinate 20,955 of NW_025999461.1, forward strand.
GATCGAAAGACTGACTCCAAGTGCCGGCTGATTGCTCTTTTTACTTTGCCATGCGAGTAATACCAAAGGCAAAGGAAAAGACAGGGAAAGATCATGATATGAGATACCTTTGCTTTCGCCCTTGATGATATGAGATACTTTTGCTTTTGAAGAAGCAGCGAATGAATCAGCACATATATTTGTTGCGCTTGCCTCCACATGCTTCGATCCACTGTTTCCTCTTGCCTCATCTGTACTCCAGGCATCTAGTATCTTCTTTGGGGGATACATCAATGGTTGAATTTGTGGTCTCAAGGGAAGAAGAAAGCATGTTGAGAGGGTTGGTTGCATTTACATTCTCGGCCGAGAAGGAAAGTCATGCGCTTCTGGGTGTATGTCTTGCCATGAATGTTGATGTATATAAGAATTGTAATGGCAAGTGGCAGTGCGGATGCGGCAATGTCCTCCACGCGTCTTCTGAAAAGCCGGGAGCTTTTGACAAAGTTGCACACGCTTTCTGAAAAGCCGGGAGCTTTTGACAAAGTTGCACACGCTTGTCGACAAAAGTGTGCAGCTGCTTTCTCGGCCTCCACGCGTCTTCTGAAAAGCCGGGAGCTTTTGACAAAGTTACACGCTTTATCTGAAAAGCCGGGATTGCGTCTGAAGAGTCGGCGATCTTTACGCAGGGAAATCCGGTTTTGAAGAGTGGTGTTTCTTCAATTCTGAATTGGTGATTATGTCGCCTCTCCTTTAATAGAGGTGATCGATCACCTCTATCATGCACACTTTGAAGATTTCCCAAAAATCGTCTCCGGCCCGTCGAGATTATACTCCATCCAACCCTTCTTCTTGAAAAATGGCTAGCTCATCTAACCCATCGAACATTTGCTTAGATTTGAGTCTAAGCAGTGACCCGGTCGCGCCGCGTCAGGGTAAGGTTTGGTGCCCGTCTTTCTTATCTTCTCATGGCCCTCTTACAGGTGAGGACTCTGTGATGACGGATGCAACAACAGCTACGATAGTAGCTCGGAACCTCATCACTCCCAAAGATAGTCAGCTGCTTTCAGGACGATCAGATGAGTTGGCCGTTCAAGAGTCCCTGGCTCTCAGTGTTCAGTGTGCGGGCTCTGTGTCCAACATGGGCCAACGCCTACTTGCTCGCTCCCGTCAGGTTGAATCATTGATGGCGGAGGTGGAGAATCTCAAGCAAGAGATCAAACAACTTAAGCACGAGAATAGAAGTTTGCACGTGCTTGCCAATAATTATTCGACAGGCATGAAGAGGAAGCTTGATGAGCTGCAAGAATCCGAAGGTCGAATTCAAAATGACCGTCAAAGGCTTGCGGCTTTCTTCCAGAGGCACCTCTTTCCTGCATCATCTAGCGTTCCACCAAGGATTGGGGCCTTGAATGATCTATCTTCGGTGCCTCCTGCTCCTATGCCTCTCGCTCCTATGCCTCTTGCTCCGATGCCTCCCGCTCCTATGCCTCTTGCTCCTATGCCTCCCGCTCCTATGCCTCTTGCTCCGATGCCTCTTGCTCCGAGAGTGTTGCCTCGTAGTGGGGCTTCACATACACAACCTTTGTGAAGGCTTCATCTTTCTGCCATGTTTTTTTTTTTTTTTTTTTTTCACTTGTAATCTCTCGGAAATCAATGAACAAGCTTTATTCACTGTATTGGGTTGCCTCCCAAGTAGCGCTTTCTTTTACGTCTTGCAGCCGGACGAGACCTTCTTAGGCTCAATTGGAACCCATGGCATGGAATTGATCGGGTACCTGCACCAAAGAATCAAGAATATCAATAGAGAAACATGAGTGATTATCATTAGGAAATTTCATAGTTTCAGAAATATTGAAATCAATCACTTCCCCATCGAATTCCATCGTTAAAGTGCCTTTAAACACATCTATCTTTGTTCGGGCTGTCTTCATGAAGGGCCTCCCAAGAAGAATCGGCAAAGATGGAGCATGGCTAGTTTCTTCCATTTCAAGAACGTAGAAATCCGCCGGAAATATCAAATTATTTACCTGCACCAAGACATCTTCCAATACGCCCTTTGGATAGGCATTAGATCTATCGGCCAACTGAATAATTACACCATCTTGTTTTAACTCACCAAGATTCATAGATGCATAAATGGAATATGGCATGACATTAATAGAAGCACCTAGATCTAACATGCATTGTTCAAACTTAGTATTACCAATAACGCACGGAATTGTAAAACTACCCGGATCTTTGCATTTAGGGGGTAATTTCCTTTGTAACACAGCAGAGACATTTTCACTTACTTGAACCACCTCTTTGTTCGAAATCCTTCTCCTTGTTGTACAAAGTTCTTTTAAAAACTTAGCATACCTCGGGACTTGCTTAATCGCATCAAGGAGCGGGATATTGACTTGAACTTTCCGAAAGGTCTCTAGAATGTCCTTCTCGGCTTCTTCCTTCTTTGATTGCCTAAACCTGCCAGGAAAGGGCACGTTTAGTGGAATAGAACTAGAAAAAGTCGAATTGGGACTTACCTTGGTGGTTTGGGATGGTTTAGGAGGACTAGATGAATTCGGCAAGGTTTGGTCATCCTTGGCCGTGGGCTTTGCTCCCTGTGCTTCTTCTTGCAACAACTTGTCCTCTTCGTCTTGACTTGATTTAGGTGGTTGTGAGGTGGTTCCAACTTCCTTGCCACTTCTTAAGGTGATTGCATTGGCGGTTTCAAAGCCACCCTTTGGATTGACCACAGTTGAGCTAGGCAATCTTCCTTGCTCACGAAATTGCCCCATGAACTCGGCAATTTGTCCCACTTGCTTCTCCAAATTGTCCACCCGTTTGTCTTGGATTTGTCTCTCCTTATTTTGAGTTTGTACTTCCTGCGTCAAAGTAGTAAGTAACTTAACAACTTGATCGTTATCCAAAGACATACCTGAGGTTGTTGGGGCGGATTGCACTTGGTTTTGATTGGGGACGAATGGCTTTGTATAAAAGCCTGGTGGTTGCTGCCTAAATCCTCCTTGGGGTTGTTAAGGATCCCGCCATTTGAAATTTGGATGGTCCCTCCACCCTGGATTGTAGGTATTCGAGTATGGATCATGGCGTGGTTGATTTTGGTTCCCAAAACCCACGGAATTGGCAGATTCCCAACCCCCATTCTCAATTAATTTAGGGCATTGATCGTTGGCATGTCCTTGCATAGAGCACACGCCACACACACTTGGTCCATGAATCTTCAATCCCTCGGCCAACTGAGAAACAATAGAAGTAAGGTTAACTAACTGGGATTGAATTTCGGGCATAGAACTTACCTCATTCACTTGTGGCCGTGGGGAATCTCTTTGTCCAAGTCCTTCATATTGTTGTGCATTTACAGCACGGTTTGCAATTAGGGTCTTGGCTGCCATAGGAGTTTTGTCCACCAATGCACCTCCCGCCGAAGCATCGAGCATTTGGCGTTCCATGGGAAGGAGTCCTTCGTAGAAGTATTGAATGAGCAGCTCCTCCTTCATTTGATGTTGAGGACATGATGCAACAAGGGCTTTAAAACGCTTATAGTATGCCGAAAAAGATTCTCCTTGACTTTGTTGGATTCCGCTTATTTTCTTCCTCAAGAGAATGACTCTTGAAGTAGGGAAGAACTTCTCCAAGAACGCTCTCTTCATGCTTTCCCAAGAAGTCACTGTCCCGGGTGCCAATTCATAAAGCCAATCCTTAGCCTTTTCCACAAGAGAGAATGGAAAAGCTTTCATCTTCAAAATATTCCCATCAACATTAATGGGTGTCATGCTTGAGCATACAACTTCATACTCCTTCAAATGCTTATTTGGATCTTCCATGGACAGCCCATGGTACTTAGGAATATGATGCAGCAAGCTTGACTTCAATTCGAACTCATCTGTCTTGCCTAGAGCCGCCATAGGATATTGAATACATAGGGGTGTGGCATTGTCCAATCCCGAAGCGAAAAGCTCCTTGATTGTTCGGTTGTCTGCTGCCATGTCTTCTTCACCCACTGTTGTCTTGGGTTCCTTTTCTTCAGATTCAGAAACGGACTCGGAACTTTCACTTGATTCGCTAGGTTCTGGGTTCTTTCTCTTTCGTCTCAATTCTCGCTCGAAATCGGCGTCAAAGAACGAGATAGGTTCACGAATCGGATGAGAACTCCGAGTCATAAACTAGTACCTAAAACAAGAAACAAAACAAGATTAAGAATCTGGAAAAATAAAAACAAAAGAAAATAAAACAATCCAAGAGATTAGCAAAGTTGCTAATCCCCGGCAACGGCGCCAAAATTTGATGCGAGAATTATACGCACACAAATTAAACCCTCTTTTTGTCAATTGTAGTAAGTATGTAAGTAGGGATCGTTCTGGACCGGGGATTAGGAGGGATTGTTAATCACTTGGATTTGACTCAAAAACGTAAAAACAAGTTTAAAACACTATACTAAACTCGAAGAATGCAAAACTAAAAATAAGAAAGATTAAGACTAAGACTTAAACGAAATATGGGGGGGGGATTTAGGTTTGGACGAGATTGAACTAAAATGGATAGATTGCAAAGAAAACAAATTGTAAATATGAATTTGACGGAAATGAATGGATGGGAAGCTAGCTAAGGGGTTCATCTCCATACATGTTATACTTGCATATAAAACGATTTCCAATTGCTTTTCAATAAACCATTAATTCTCAACACCCCGGGTTAATTAGGTCCGCTTAAATTAACCTTCAAGTTTTCCTTAAGTTAATGAATTGGATGATTGCATACGACAACCCAAAGCATTCCCCACAAGTTCCCTACATGAATTGCATAATAGAGATACAAGCAAGAATCATTAAGTTCTTTGAAAACTATAAGTGTTGACGAGGCATTCGTTACTATGATTGCATGAAACTTATGCCAAGAATTTATTTAACGCGATTGTTTATAAGCAACCTCCACTACTTGTGAATATAAGTTCATAACTATTACGTGAAATTCACTTATATTCTAGCGTCATATTCATGCATGAAAATTAAGCGTGCACTCTCAATAAACATACATAAATAAGTTATCAATCAAACAGTTAAACAAATTGAATTCACAACTTATGAAACGTCATTAGAAGTAATCAAATCATATTGCAAGCCTAAACATATATTTCGAATCCCCCCCTAGCCAAGGGAAGGTTTAGTTCCTCATACGTACAAGACAAAGAGAATTGAATTTAAACTTTGAAATCGAGGAAAAGCAACACCTAAAAATTCCAACAACTCAAACTTGAATTGTATGAACGTTTAGGCACTCTTCTCCTCCTCTTCGTTGTGGCACAAGGTCTAAGGATAGGTTGATGGTTGGATAGTGTTTTGGAGGGATGGGAGTGGTGGAAATGGAAAGAGGATGCTGGAAAATGGAAGGGGGACTCACGGCAAGGAAGAATGGATGTGTTTGTGGTGTGTTGTGTATGAAAATGAGATGTATGAATGCAATGCATGGTTTTATAGGGAGAGAATGGATGGGAGAACATGTGAATGGCAGCTAGGAATGATTAAAGAAGGGAATGCATGTGTAATGACAACTAGATTGGTTGGTGGAAATCTGAAAATGCAAATGGGAATGCTGGAAATGCAAGGGTGGCCACGGCATGGGTGTTTTTGTGTGTTGTGGCTGATTTGTTTGTTGGTTAAAGCTTGTGAGTGAATGATTAAAGATGCATGTGGATGAATTATACAATGGGAAAGTATGTGATTGACAACTAGGGTGAATGGTGGCTGCAATGATGAAGTGTGATGGCTGGAAATAAAAGGGAAAGCTGGAAAGGCATGTGAAAGCCCACAGCAAGGATGTTTTTGGTGCTTGAAATGCATGTGAATGCATGTGAGTGCATGTGTGTGTGAATGGTGGTAGCTAGGGTGAATTATGATGAATGCATGTGGAATAAAGAGGGAGAACGTGGTGTAATGATGAAGTGGAATGGCTGAAAATGCAAGGGGGAGTGCAAGGCACGGCAATGGGTGTTTCTTGATGGTTTTGGGGTTGTGATGCATGTGAATGCATGTGGCTAAGGGTTGTTGATTGGGCTAGAGGTTTTGCATGGCTCAAAGGATTATTTGATTGGGCTAGGCCCTTTGTTTTATGTCCAAAGTGCATACAAGGCTTTCAAATTCGTCCAACACTTTGGCTCCAAACATATGCTATCCATTCCAAGCCCAATTTTGCTCCAAAATGCTCCAAAATGCATCTTTTTGCTTCCTTAGCCATATGAACCTAAAAACACACGAAAATGGCTTAAACTACTAAAACAACTATGAATTAACAACATAGATGCACGAAAACAAGCTAAGTAAGTTGCCTAAATATGCTCCTATCAAGCATAAACATGTATTTCGAATCCCCCCCTAGCCAAGGGGGGGTTTAGTTCCTCATGCGCACAAAACAAAGAGAATTGAAATTAAACATTGAAATCAAGGAAAAGAAACACCTAAAAATTCCAACAACTCAAACTTGAATTGTATGAACGTTTAGGCCCTTCTCCTCCTCTTTGTTGCGGCACAAGGTCTAAGGATAGGTTTTGGGGGTTATGGATGGTGTAGAATGATGTGTTTAGGATAGGGATGGATGTAGGGGACTTCAAGGCTTATTTTTGGGCAGAAAATATGAAGAATGGTGAAGTATGGATGTGTTATAGAGAGGGGATGAATTTCTGGCGTGAATGGTGAATGAATGAATCGTTGTTTTGTGGCTGCAATGGATGTTTATTTATAGGTGGATGAATGATTAAAGAGGGAATATGACAGCTAGGTTGGTTGGTGGCTGCCATCATGAAGAGTGCATGGATATGGCTGAATGGGTTAAAGAGGGAATGATGATGGGAGAGCATGCGGGTGACAGCTAGGTTGGTTGGTGGCTACAATGGAGGTGTGGAATGATGATGGGAGAGCATGTGAGTGAATTATGAAGAGTGAATGCATGTAGGGTGCTGCTATGGTGGGAAATATTGGGCAAAAAATATCCTAAGGCTTTATTACTTAGTTTAGGAAAGGATGTAACTCCAAATCCTCCTTTAGGTCTTCAATTTCGTCCATTCCTTTTGCTCCAAGCATATGCTATCCATTCCAAGCCCAATTTTGCTCCAAAATGTGCCAAAATGCATCCTTTTGCATACTTTGCCCTTAAATCCTGAAAATACATAAAACTAGCTTAAAAGACTACTTTACTAAGGAAAAACACTTTAAATGCACAAGACAAGCTAAACTAAGGTGCATAAATATGCTCCTATCATACTTCCACAATTGTTAAATGGCATATGATGAGTAGATATTATATTATATATTTAATCATATTCTTAGTATATTTTGGCCATTATTTTGAAAGAATTTTGATACTTTGAATTGTATTTTCAATATAGGACTTTCGACTTCCTCTAGAGCTGTTGACCCTAAAAATTATAAAGCCTACGTGGCGCAAGCCCAGTAACTAATAAGTCAACTACGTCTTTCAATTGTATGCGGGGCATGCCAACTTGTCGACCGAGCTTGGCAGAGGAGTAAAATTTGTTGATGTTGCGTTGAACGCGTTATTGACTTCTTGATCTTGCGACTGCGACCTAGGAATGAACACGGCTTGACCTTCAGGTTCTAAAGCATGAAGACAAGACTGCTAGTTCTGCGAAGTTCAATATAAAATTCGCCTCTCTGGGTGCCGAATGTAGTAACCTGGTAACACCTCACTTCGCCGAGAAGGCTAATGAGATGACCTCTGTCAATAAGGATTCAAAAATCCTTCTCAACCGAAGGTCCTTCGGGAACGGCTAATTCTACGGCAACAGTGTTGTTTATCCAAACTGAAGATGTCACCGGTTGTCTTCACGGTGTTGTCTATCCAAACTGAAGATGTGTTGGCGAAAAAAGAAAATAAAAAATCTCAAGATGTTTGAGAGGTTTGCGCAGGGCAGTTGTGTGTTGAATTGGAGGTCCTCTTCTCGTTGCCACTGCCTCTGTATTTATAGCATTCATATCTTTTACAGGGCACATCCAGATAATTTTGTAAAGTCCAACTACAACTCTAATTCGCGGAACTGAAATTGATATGCATCAGAAACCAAGGCATATCCTTTAATTTAATCTATGGGATTTTTCTTTGACTTTTCAAACCTAATAAAAATTAGGTTTATCACATCTTATAAGAAACCTAGCCCACCTAGGCTTTTATCATCAAAAACTCCATCACTAGCTTTTAAACCCATCTGAAAACATCCATCATCATGCTAAAAGGCCTAGTTTACCTAGGTTCCTTATCTCATCATTATCCAAGACCATGATTTTAAGATCATCAAATCCCAAATGCTGATCTTCACTCCAAGCTATTTCAATCTATACGTCCACTGCCAGACATCCAAATCAATTTGAACTGAATTGCTTTTTTCATTATCTGACGTTGTGCATATCCCAATAGTCCACCATCATTCAAATTAATTGGGATTTAGACAAATATTAGGTTTAAATAATTTAATATATTACTAAGAGATAATATCATGATTAAAATCACAATATTATTTCTCAATAATAATTGAAAATTATTTCAACCATTTTGTCCTTCAATGGTCTAAAATTCTGCTCATTCAACGGCCTCGATTGCTTGGACCGATAGTTTAAAATCGGGTCCAAACATTGCCACCCCAGTTTCCTTGAGCTTCGGCTCATAAACCGAAGGGTTAAGGAAATTAGTCATCAAATATCCTTCTTCGACGAGGTTTAAAAATAAACAAGCCTCATGCTTAGCTCGACAATTTGCTAAGTATCTGTCATTGACCAACCACCTTGGCTAGCATGTGTACAAACACAACTAACAAAAGTGGCTGAGGAACAACATCGTGGCCGAGGACATCAGGGGGTCTTATAATGGCCGAGGAACATGCAGTTGGCTATATATGCTTGATAGGCATATATATTACTTGGAAAGTATACCTCGACGAGTTGGCCGAGCTTGACCTTTATTAAAAACTTTTGTCTCTTCCCCAATGGTATTCTAATATAACTTGGAGGCAAATCATGATTCCCGACCTGCAACTGCATGGCCATGGGGTGGAAGCCTACTGCCATTCTGGTCCAGATATCACATCACACTCTGAAGCAAGCTATATATAAAACCCCATGGAAATATTGGAACCACGTAAAGGCCTACCAATAAAGGTGGCATTTTCCAAATGGCTTTGTTAAAACCAAGACTATATATATATATATAGGTCAAGATAGTACCATATTTGAGTCGCATCAAATCTTTCTGCTTCACCAAACCAGTGCCCACCTTTCAACTATTATAAAATAAAGGGAAAGTGGAACCATGTCAGGGAAAATGGAACCATGACGTCCAAGGAAAGTGGAATCATGACATCCACTTTTTAAAATTTTCTCGACTTTTCCGATCTACTCTCGACTTTGGCCTAATGGTTTGTCTCAGCCGAATCCTTATGCATAATCACAGGCGACTGCAAATTGCACCAAGGTTTTTTTTTTTTCGGCCAAAAGCTTCCATCTTCCATTCCTTCGGCAATGACATTTTTTGTACGAGGTATGAAATACGGATCGATCGTTGCCCCTTTATCTTCTTATGCACAATTGGCTCAAACAGCCAGATGGCTAAGAAAATAATTTATTCATCCTTTCTCCTTTTTTTTATTTTTTTTTATTTCTTAGACGAAAATAAAAGTGGCCGAACTATAATCAAGAGGAGGCCAATGATGCTTTATTCTAAGCCGAGATCTTTTTGTATCAAAATTCTCAATTTGATTTCACTTTAAGCCGAACAAAGAATAATCTCCAAATGCTTGTGACTTGGCGAAAATTTTTTATTTTCGGCCACCGAATGTGTTAAACAATTATTATGCCCCCCAGGCATAATTTCGACGTTTAATTCAAACACCTTAGCTGAACGGGATTTCTCCATATCGACGTTAACACCAATAATCATATCGATTGGCGTGGTTTTTTCGACCAGGCCTATGTCTCGACCTTGTTCGTCATTGGAGCACTCCTCTGACGAATTATTTTCTGAGTCAATTTTTGGCTCAAAAACTTGAACATTTTCTTCTAGGCCTACCACACTTTCAGTCTCGACCAAAAAAATAGGTGGCCCAGGTTTTTCTTCTTGGCCGACCATATTTTCAGTCTTGACCAAAAAAATAGGTGGCCTTTGTTCTTCGGCCAAATTAACAATTTTGCGAAAAATTGTCCCCCGGCCTTTTGATCCAACCATTCTTCAAATGGAATTGATTTGATCCCAAAAGGCGTTTTCTTATCGAGCCACCCATAATATCGAGCTTTATCTTCATTTAAGTGATGAACCTTCACCTTTATCATTTGAGAGAAATCTTTCTTTATTTGCTTCGACAAAATCGCACACAAATGTCCTATTAATTTTCCTTATTAACAATAATATTTGTCAATTGTAGCATATGAAAATAAGGGTCTTTCCCGCAAAAGATTGTTTTATCTAACTACTTAAAATGTCACAAAAACTGGGCTGTTGTCCCTACTGACCAGCCACCGAAAAATAATTATTAGACAGACTTACACTTATCTAAAGTTTACGAAATTTTATATGCAGATACTAGACACACTGAGCTACACTCACACAAATTTTTGAGATTTTTGGAGTTGATTTGCTATTTAAATTAAATCGAACAAAAACAGAACAGTGACAGATTTTTAAGTAGTTCACAAATTAAGAAAAACGATATCCACCACCAAATAATCATGCAAACATGTTATGTTTCATTCAAATTCCTTTCATTTTTGGATGAAGATGCTCAAGTTGGCTCAATGTTAGAACTCAACCTATTACTCTTTCTTATGTAGTATGTTAAGAGAATGGCATTTTCAACTTAACTTAGTCCCTAACATGCAATCTCGAATGGTGTGTTCATAGATTTAACAAGTAGAAATCATTAAGAACGAAAAGAGTTTGAGTCATCACAAGGCATCATAAGTACTAGCGTTGTCTTACTTATCCTAGAAATTGATTCACATGTTAATCGCAATTAACAAGTACTACTCTAGAACATATGTAGGTCCTCATTCAACAAGGGCAGGCACACACATATTCATAGCATTAGAATCCTAGATATGCTTACTAAGTATGCATCCATAGAAAACACATAAAGAATTCATCAATGAGACATGTAGTGAACCAATTTTCATCCATTCGTAAAAGTAATTCAAATGAAATGTCATAACAAACTTGCAATCATATTAGGGGCTTCAAAACAGCCCCTAACTACTAAAAATTAGTTACAAATAATTTCCTCCTTCCTTTCCTTCCTTCCCCAACGCAGCAGCCTTGCCTTTTTCCCTTGCTTTGCTCTTGCCTTTTTCCCTTGCTTTGCTTCTTTTTTTTCTCTATTTTTTTCACACTTTTTCTCCCCCTTTGTTGCTGCAACTTGTAAGTCTTTTCTTCTTTTCTGCTGCCACAGTTTTTTCTCCATAACTCACCCCACTAACAGCCATTTTTTGATGACAATAAGTGGGAGAAAATGCTAAAACAATTGTAACTCTTTGGGCAGCCTTTATGCCCATTACTCTCACTTAATTTTTCATTTCCTCTGATATTTGAATAGGTGTTAGCTGGCTTGTTCTTGGCTGCATCAGTTTTGGCTGTTAGTTTTTTGGGATTTATTGCTTTCAATGCTTTCTTGTCAGTTACAAACTGCTCAGCCTCCTGGGAACCTTTCAGTGTTTGTACGGCCATAACTTTTTCTAAAAAAATGATATCAACAATCCGTGAAATGCTCCAGAAAATAGACATCCGTAGCTTTCCAAGCATATAAGGCTCATTCTTTAATTCATTCTGAGCTGTCCGCAACTTGCTTTCAAAGTCAGCTGACATGCACAGGCAGTTTTGACGAATTTATTACTTAAAATTCCACTTGTGTTATTTTTCTTTTCTTTGCTTGACAAATCCTAGAAAACACAAAAACAAAGTAAATAACTCAAAAATATAAGGAATTAACTAAGAAAAGGCAAGTGAATTTGATATAAAATATATATAAATATGAGCTTATCAAATACCCCCACACTTAGCTTTTGCTAGTCCTCGAGCAAACCAAAGAAAACATGAAAAAGTAGCAACATGAAAAATATTAGCTTCCCCCTATGTGACCCTCATAGAATTTCATTCAAGAAAACAAATCATCAAGAACCTTAGCTAGCACGAAGCAAGCTAATCCAAGCTCATCTTCCTTATTCAGATGTTAACAGCGACCTTTGAATCATCCTTGAAGTGTAGTGTGTGTAATAGCCATGCTAATGCAATTTCAAGTTTTTTAAAACACCACATGCAAACTAGTGACCTTCTCATGAGACATACACTCAATCACACATATGTTTAGTTTAACGTGTTTCGCTCAAAGAATCAAATGTGAAAGATCTACCATAAGCTTGCATAAAGATCTCATCTCCACAATCATAATTGCAAAACTAAAATCAAGAGGACTTTTATTGGTTGTAATGAGGCTTAGGGAGGGGGTTATAGAAATGAAAGGATAGGTAAACACAAGTTCCAAGCTACATTGCAAGCAATTCTCTTGTTGAGATTTATAAGAACTTAAGCTCTCCAACCACTCTACTAATACCTCCAATCACACCCCTAAACTTTTTATTTGCTTTGTATACAATTTTTCTTTTTTTTCTTCTTCTTTTTTTTTTTTTTTTTTCTTTAATCAATTTTGCACATAACTAAATACAAACATGAAATACCCCCACACTTATTCTTTTGCCAAACTCCTTCAAAGTACTTCACAAACATTTCTCATAAGACAATCTCACATTGCTCACTAGCTAGCTTGGAAAGGGTAAGGAAAAATGTTTAAGGTATAAGGGTAGACATATCTGGTGATAAAAAATAAAAGGCTTAACATATAAGGCTCAAATTGGCAATCTAATGATATCATTTTTCTTTAGGAAACATGCTTATTTGGGCCATGGTGATAAACCTAATGCCTCTATCCTTTTCAAGTTCATGCAATCAATAACAAACATTTCGAATGATCGTTACGCAAGTTCTAGAGATTTAAGTCACATAAGTTCATCACACATGAAAGAATATGAGTATGAAAAATGCACACTTTCAATAGGCTCAAAAACTCACATAGGTTGTATATGGTCACTATGTTCACATATGAAGCTTTAAATCATACTTTAGTTTCACATCAACAAGGCTATGTGCTTTTGGTTTTTCAAAGATGATTAAACATGTACAAAGCTAACAAGAGAATAAGGAATTTCACACAATACATGCTTACTAAGTTCTTGATCACCGTGGTTCAAATTCAATCCAGTTATATCATTGGGTCGGGAAACTAACAAAAATCTAATTCAAAACAATAAAGAAAATAAGACTATTTTTGGATTTTTCATATTTTCAAAATTTTCTCTTTTTTTTTTTATTTTTTTATTTTTTTAAAGTCAACAAAACTAATTAAGAAAACAAAAAAAAAAACAACAACAAGGAAACAAATTAAACCAGTTCTTAGTCAAAGGGACACAAATTTTCAATTTGGTTATTTTTTTAATCTTTACCCCCAAACTTAAACTGGACATTGTCCCCAATGTCAAAAAAACATAATAATGCATAAAATAAAAATAAAATAAAGTAATAATAAACAAAATAGAGCATTTGGACTAAAAACTTCCCCAATTTGTAGTAAAAGCAAACGATGACCCCCAAACTTCAATTGTGCAATCAACTCCAAGGGTGGACATAATCAAATGATTCCTACAAAGAAAAGAAATAATTCAGCTTAGCATGCAAGAAAACTCAGAAAAAAAAAAAACAAACAAAAAATTGAAAATGACATAAAAAGACAATGAATAGAAATATTGGGTTGCCTCCCAATAAGCGCTTGCTTTTACGTCCGCAGCCGGACGGTACCAAGAGTAATCATTCAAGGGAAGCTGGTTCTTGGAGGGGTACAACCTCCACATCATGCTCTGCAAAAGACTCGTAATATGGTTTGAGTCTATGTCCATTCACTTTGAACACGTTTCTGGTCTTTGCACTTTGGATTTCCACTGCACCATGAGGAAAAATATTAGTTATAACAAACGGACCAACCCATCGAGAAAGAAGCTTACCTGGAAATAACCGAAGGCGAGAATTAAATAGAAGAACTTTCTGTCCAATGGCAAAGCTCTTCCTTGATATCATCTTGTCATGAAATGCCTTTGATTTCTCCTTGTATATTCGACTAGACTCGTATGCATCATTCCGAATTTCATCTAACTCATTCAATTGAAGCTTCCTCTGCTGTCCAGTAATACTCATGTCCATGTTGTAGGCTTTGATTGCCCAATAAGCTTTATGTTCTAATTCTACTGGAAGACGGCATGGTTTCCCATAAATTAACCGAAATGGGGACATTCCAATAGGAGTCTTATAAGCAGTCCTATATGCCCACAATGCATCGTTCAAGCGCATGCTCCAATCCTTCCTACTAGGACTCACAGTTTTCTCCAAAATTTGCTTTACCTCACGGTTTGATACTTCTGCTTGACCACTAGTTTGCGGATGATAAGGTGTAGACACCTTATGTGTGACATTGTACTTCCTAAGCAACGCTTCAAATGTTCTATTGCAAAAGTGACTCCCTCCATCGCTAATGATTGCTCTAGGTGTCCCAAATCTTGCAAAGATGTTAGTCTTAATAAAATCTGAAACAATTTTTGAATCATTAGTTTTGGTGGCTTTCGCTTCCACCCATTTAGAAACATAATCCACAGCCAATAAAATGTAAAGAAAACCATTTGAAGATGGAAAAGGTCCCATGAAATCAATGCCCCACACATCAAAGATCTCAACAATCAAAATAGAGGTTTGTGGCATTTGATTTCTTGGGCCCAAGTTACCTGTTCGTTGACAACGATCACATGTTGCACAAAACTCGTACGCATCCTTAAACAAACTAGGCCAATAAAAACCACTCTCTAACATCTTAAGAGCTGTCCTCTTTGCTCCAAAATGGCCGCCACATGCATAAGAATGACAAAAAGTTAGAATAGATTTAAACTCAGATTCAGGAACACACCTTCTAATCAATTGATCAGGGCAATATTTCCACAAATAAGGATCATCCCACTCGTAGTATTTGGCGGTTTTGACAAGCTTATCTTTTTGAGCACGTGTAAAATCATCCGGAATCTTTTTGGTAACCTTGTAATTGATAATATCTGCATACCAAGGGTCAGTAACCTTTAATGAAAACAATTGCTCATCCGGAAAACTCTCACGTAAAGGGATGAAATCTTCCTCTATGTTTAAGTGCACAAGTCTGCTAAGATGATCTACTACAACATTCTCACTCCCTTTTTTATCCTTGATCTCCAAGTCAAACTCTTGAAGCAGAAGTATCCATCGAATAAGTCGCGGTTTTGCATCTTTTTTTGTGAGTAAATGCTTCAAAGCTGCATGGTCAGAAAACACAATAACTTTAGTTCCAATCAGATAAGGTCTAAATTTTTCTAAAGCAAATACAACAGCTAGAAGCTCTTTCTCTGTTGTTGAATAATTCAACTGTGCATCATTGAGTGTTCGTGATGCATAATAGACGACATGTGGCACTTTGTTGACACGTTGTCCTAGAACTGCACCGACAGCATAATCTGAAGCATCGTACATTAACTCAAAAGGTAAACTCCAATCTGGTGGCATGATCACAGGAGCCGTGGATAACAACTCCTTAAGTTGTATTTGAGGGTTTTCCCATTATTTGCTCTTCGGTTTGATTCTGTAGGGAACAGTTGTATTTGAGGGTTTTCCCATTAATATATATTTCTTAATTAAAAAAACTGGAAAATACACAAAACTACCTCAACTATAGGTCGAACTACAATGACATACCTCATGTTTTAAATAATGCAATGTCATACGTCAACTTATGAATTCGTTACAATGTTATACCTCCGTTAAATTTTCTGTTAATTTAGCTGTTAAATGATGATGTGGCAAGGGCAGGGCCTGATGTGAAAATTAACTTAACACACAAATTAAAACCCTCTTTTGACAATTGTAGTATATGTATAAGTAGGGATCGTTCTAAACCGGGGATTAGGAGGGATTACTAAATCACTTGGAAACTGACTCAAAAACGTAAAACAAAGGTTAAAACACTAAACTAGACTCAAAGAATGCAAAACTAAACACTTAAAACACTAAAACAAACCAAAAGACTCAAAACAGCACCCAAAACAATCAAAACTGCCTTAAAAACACAATCTGGGCAGTTTTGAACACCTAACCTAATTTGGACGAATTTAGGTTATAACTTGAATCAAAACACCTAGAAACACAAACTAAGACACTTTCTAACTAAATTGAACACTAAAGTAAAGGGGGATTTAGTTTTTGACGAAATTAAAACAAAGAGCACAGATTGTAAATACGAATTTGATGAAAATATGGATGGAATGCTAGCTAGAAGGTTCTTCTCCACACATGTTACACTTGCATACAAGATGATTTTCAGTTGGTCTTTCGATGAATTATGAAACTCAACACCCCAGGTTAATTAGGTTCGCTTAAATTAACCTTCAAGTTCTCCTTAAGTTAATGAATTGGATGGGAAAGCGCATACAACAATTCAAAACATTCTCCAAAAGTCCTTTACGTGAAAAGCACAATAAAGATACAATCAAAGATCATTAAGCAACATGAAAACTATAAGTGTTGACAAGGCATTCGTTACTATGATGAGCATGAAACTAGTGCCAAGAATTCATTTAACGCGATTGTTTATAAGCAACCTCCACTACTTGTGAATATAAGTTTGTAACTATTAGGTGAAACTCCCTCATATTCTAGCATCATATTCATGCATGAAAACTAAGCGTGCACTCTCAATAAACATACACAAATAAGTTATCAATCAAGCAGTTAAACAAATTGAATCCATAACTCATGAAATTCCAACCGAAGGTAATCAATTCATATTGCAAGCATAAACATGGTTTTGAATCACCCCCTAGCTAACTAGGGATTTAGCCTCTCATGTTCACAGAAAGAGAAACAAAATTGAAATTAAACATAAAGAACAAAAGATTGATTACACCTAGAACGCCCAACGAATCCACTTTGAATTTCTGCGCGTTTCAAGCTCCTCTTTCTTCTTCTCCTTGCTGCGGCAGAGGGGGTTTGGAGTGTTTTTGGATGATTTTCTGGGTTGTAAATGGGTTTTGGGTGGTAAAGGGTTGCGGCAAGGGGTGTGGTTGGTGTATGGAGTTGTGGAATGGTGGGGGGAATGGATGGGAGGCTGCGGCAAGGAGGTGGAAGGGGCTGCAATGGATGGATGTTGCGGCTTGAAGGGAGAAGATGAATGGGTGGCTGCGGCTGAGAGGTTTTTTGAGTGAATGGCTGAATGAAAATTAAACCTAGGGTGCAGCATTAGATGTAGAATATATAGGGTTTCAGAAAATAAAACCCTAAATTATTTTGGTTAATTAAAATTAAGTTAAAAGCTTCTAGAATTAGGAAATTAAATCAGAAATTAAAAGGGAGTGGCTGCAAGGTGCGGCTAGGGTTTAGTTTAGGAGAGGGAAATAGGGTTTAAGTGCATAACTTTGGACAAAAATGCCCCCCCTTGCACAGCAAGGGAAAGAAAGAAAGGGAAAGGGCATGACAAGGGTGTGTAAGGGGCCTAGGGCCTTCGTTTTGTGTCCTAAAGTGCCTCCAAGGCCTTCAAAGTGGCTAGAAAATACGGACGTTTAAGATTAGGAAAGGTTACCAAAATGGGAAACCTAGGGTTAACTTTCCTACTTCAAGTAGGAATCCTTGTTGGAGTAGGAATCCTCATTGGAGTTAGAATTCATCGTTTCTTCAAGTCTTCAACTCATTCATCCCTCCTTCGCTCCAAAAGACTCCAATTTGCATCTTTTTGCACACTTTGGCCTTATAATCTGAAAATACACAAAAGTGACTTTAAACACTAAAATAACTAAGGAAACACAACATAAGTGCACGAGAACAAGCTAATTAAGTCGCATGAATATGCTCCTATCAAATTCCCCCACACTTAGCTTTTGCTAGTCCTCGAGCAAAACAAAACAACTAAAGAAAACAAGACGAAACAAAACATAACCTAAACCTTCCAACGATTGCCTCAGGGATTTCCAATGAAACATGACATGTCAAAGATCATTACTCACATAGCTTTTAGTCTTCCTTCCCCTCAAGCACATACTTAATCATAGTCACCATTCACTAGTTCGCATTTAATCAATTAAAACACATTTTGAATGTAGTAACATGCCTTAGAGAATTCCCTCAATTCCTCACTAGTTATGCACTCAATTTTCACTCAGATTTTCTGACTACACACCCTACAATAGTTATATGTGAGAAGATTGATGTAAACATGAAAAACTAGTACTCACATACGTTATAACAAAGAAAGCAATTTCTGGAGTAATTAAACATGTTTAGATATGATCTCATGAATGGAATGCTACTACTTAGATGCGAGAACCAGTGACACCATATGCTCATACGAAATTCAAACTCCACAAATTGAAATGCACAACACTCAAGATAGAAGTCAAGGGTTGTAACAGGGCCTGGGGTATTGGCTAACAAGGAAAGATAGGGATAAACAAAAGTTCTTTAAGCAATAGCAAGCAAAATAATGAAATTAAGACTTAGAATTCCCTTAGAATGCAGAAATCAACTTTTAGACAAACAGGGAAGATTCAAACACTCTTAGGGCCTAATTCATTATTTTGGACCCTTACTTCAACCAACAATACTTTGGAACTCTTTTCACTTTTTTTTCTTTTTCTTTCTCTTTTTTTTTTTTTTTTTTTTTTTTCTAGCCATGCCTATGGCACATAAACTCACATCTATCATCCTTCCCCCACACTTATTTTCTGCAACATATTAATCAAAAGGAATTCATTTTCAGTCATGCTTACTATGCTTCAAGAACAAGGGTAAGGATGGTCCTAATCTAGGCTAGGTGAGGATAATATGGGTTAACAAAGAACATGGGCTAACACGGCTCAATGTGGTTAAACTTAAACACAAAATGAGTGAAGGGCACACGGCTTATTTGGCTTTGATGGTGGTCACTACATAACTTCATCTTGAATATGTGTTATGCAAATCAATAACATGCTTCGAATGAAATGGACATGAGTTCTAGCATTTGGAACTATATGATGAAACGCCTTCTAAGTAGTAACCAAGCAAAGAATAACGAGATCATGCAACGACTTTAGAAAACAATGATGCACAGATTATTACTCTCCAAATAAATGTTTAGGCTCAAGTCTCACAGGGATGTAGCGTTAGTTTGAGTTCATTCCTTCAAGCATGTTACAAAAACTAATTTTTCTTTGTGATTACATGTGAATTTGTAAACTATAACTACAACCAAGCATAAACCAAAGAGTATATCAAACGTCCAACCATGTTTGTAACTTTCTTTAACCATCATGCAATTAAAAACCAAATCCTCATCATTGTGTTGGAAGGTAACCTACGACACAAACAAACACACAAAAACAACTCTTTTTGGGTTTTTCAACACAATTTTTTCAAATTTTTATGGGATTTTCGGATTTTTAAGTCAACACACACTAAAACACTCTAAAATAGCTTAAAAACACTTAAAAACAGCAAGGAACAACATTGGAAGTTATGAGTGATAAAATCCCACGAATTTGCATCAACACAATTAGTTACACACCCTCCCCCCCCCCCCCCCCCACACTTAAATCAAACATTGTCCTCAATGTTTCAAGCTTAAAATCACACCAAACAAAAGTAAACACACAAATGATAGGAGCATATTTAGGCGACTTACTTAGCTTGTTTTCGTGCATCTATGTTGTTAATTCATAGTTGTTTTAGTAGTTTAAGCCATTTTCGTGTGTTTTTAGGTTCATATGTCTAAGGAAGCAAAAAGATGCATTTTGGAGCATTTTGGAGCAAAATTGGGCTTGGAATGGATAGCATATGCTTGGAGCCAAAGTGTTGGACGAATTTGAAAGCCTTGAATGCACTTTCGACATAAAACAAAGGGCCTAGCCCAATCAAACAATCCTTTGAGCCATGCAAAACCTCTAGCCCAATCAACAACCCTTAGCCACATGCATTCACATGCATCACAACCCCAAAACCATCAAGAAACACCCATTGCCGTGCCTTGCACTCCCCCTTGCATTTTCAGCCATTCCACTTCATCATTACACCACCTTCTCCCTCTTTATTCCACATGCATTCATCATAATTCACCCTAGCTACCACCATTCACACACACATGCACTCACATGCATTCACATGCATTTCAAGCACCAAACATTCACCCTTTGCCGTGCATAACCTAAACCCTAAACCCTTCCACCTTTGTGCCGTGACTTCCCCTTTGTTCCAGCTACTCCACATGCATTTCCAACCCACATGCACCCTTTATTCTTTCATCATTGCACCACCAATTCAACACATGCATTCACACACCAACAATCACTTCAAATGCCATGCATTCACATGCATTTCCAGCAAGAAAACATCCTTGCCGTGGCATTCTTTGCATTTCCAACATCTTCACATGCCTTTCCAGCTTTCCCTTTTATTTCTAGCTCTCACTCTTCATCATTGCAGCCACCTACATGCATTATTTATTAAATCTTCATCATGCAGCCAGAAAATCAGCAAGAAAACTTCCCAAACCCGTGGCCTTCACACACCATTCCAGCACATACACACACCTTGCCACATGCAATTCCAGCTTTCACATGCTTTCCTAGCTGTTTTTCCATCATTAACTAGCCACATGCATCCTAAACAAACAACCATATACACCTCCATTCCTCCTATAAAAACCCTTGCATTCCCATTCATTTGTCATTCACTCTCCACACCTCATTTCATACACAACACACCACAAACACACCATTTTTCCTTGTTGCCGTGAGCTCTCTATCCATTTTCTGCACCATTCTCTCCTCCACTTCCATTTCCACCACTCCCCATCCATCCAAAACACTTCCTAACCATTCCTCCATACAAACACCAAACCAACAACATCCCTTAGACCTTATGCTACAACGAAGAGGAGGAGAAGAGTGCCTAAACGTTCATACAATTCAAGTTTGATTGTTGGAATTTTTAGGTGTTGCTTTTTCCTCGATTTCAATGTTTAATTTCAATTCTCTTTGTCTTGTACGTATGAGGAACTAAACCCCCCCTTGGCTAGGGGGGGATTCGAAATACATGTTTATGCTTGCAATATGATTTGATTACTTCTAATTGCGTTTCATAAGTTGTGAATTCAATTTGTTTAACTATTTGATTGATAACCTATTTATGTATGTTTATTGAGAGTGCACGCTTAATTTTCATGCATGAATATGATGCTAGAATATAAGTGAGTTTCACCTAATAGTTATGAACTTATATTCACAAGTAGTGGAGGTTGCTTATAAACAATCGCGTTAAATAAATTCTTGGCATAAGTTTCATGCAATCATAGTAACGAATGCCTCGTCAACACTTATAGTTTTCAAAGAACTTAATGATTCTTGCTTGTATCTCTATTATGCAATTCATGTAGGGAACTTGTGGGGAATGCTTTGGGTTGTCGTATGCAATCATCCAATTCATTAACTTAAGGAAAACTTGACGGTTAATTTAAGCGGACCTAATTAACCCGGGGTGTTGAGAATTCATGGTTTATTGAATAGTAATTAAAAATCATTTTGTCTGCAAGTATAACATGTGTGGAGATGAACCCCTTAGCTAGCTTCCCATCCATTCATTTCCGTCAAATTCATATTTACAATTTGTTTTCTTTGCAATCTATTCATTTTAGTTTAATCTCGTCCAAACCTAAATTCCCCCCCCCCCATATTTCGTTTAAGTCTTAGTCTTAATCTTTCTTATTTTTAGTTTTGCATTCTTCGAGTTTAGTATAGTGTTTTAAACTTGTTTTTACGTTTTTGAGTCAAATCCAAGTGATTAACAATCCCTCCTAATCCCCGGTCCAGAACGATCCCTACTTACATACTTACTACAATTGACAAAAAGAGGGTTTAATTTGTGTGCGTATAAATCTCGCATCAAATTTTGGCGCCGTTGCCGGGGATTAGCAACTTTGCTAATCTCTTGGATTGTTTTATTTTCTTTTGTTTTTATTTTATTCCAGATTCTTAATCTTGTTTTGTTTCTTGTTTTAGGTACTAGTTTATGACTCGGAGTTCTCATCCGATTCGTGAACATATCTCGAGCTTTAACGCCGATTTCGAGCGAGAATTGAGACGAAAGAGAAAGAACTCAGAACCTAGCGAATCAAGTGAAAGCTCCGAGTCCGTTTCTGAATCTGAAGAAGATCCCAAGACAACAGTGGGTGAAGAAGACATGGCAGCAGACAACCGAACAATCAAGGAGCTTTCCGCTTCGGGATTGGCCAATGCCGCACCATTATGCATTCAATACCCCGCGGCTGCCCAAGGCAAGACCGATGAATTCGAGTTGAAGTCAAGCTTGTTGCACCACATTCCGAAATACCATGGGCTTTCCATGGAAGATCCCAACAAGCATCTCATGGAGTTCGAGGTTGTTTGTTCGAGCATGACACCCATAAATGTCGACGGGAACATTCTGATGATGAAGGCTTTTCCATTCTCACTTTTGGAAAAAGCGAAGGATTGGCTTTTCGAATTAGCACCCGGAACGGTTACATCTTGGGATAGTATGAAAAGAGCTTTCTTGGAGAAGTTTTTCCCAACTTCAAGAATCATTCTCTTGAGGAAACGGATTAGTGGTATCCAACAAAATCAAGGTGAATCGTTTCCTTCTTATTATGAACGTTTTAAATCACTTGTTGCTTCTTGTCCACAGCATCAAATGAAGGAGGAGCTGCTCATTCAATACTTCTACAAAGGACTCCTTCCCATGGAACGCCAAATGCTTGATGCATCGGCGGGAGGTGCGTTGGTGGATAAAACTCTGGGGGCTGCAAAAGTTCTAATTGCCAACCGAGCACATAATGCACAACAATACGAAGGTGTTGGACAAAGAGACCCCCCACGGCCACAAGTGAATGAGGTAAGTTCTATGCCCGAAATTCAATCCCAATTAGCTAACCTTACTTCTATTGTTTCTCAGTTGGCCGAGGGAATGAAGATTCATGGACCAAGTGTGTGTGGCGTGTGCTCTATGCAAGGACATGCCAACGATCAATGCCCTAAGTTAATTGAGAATGGGGGTTGGGAATCTGCCAATTCTGTGGGTTTTGGGAACCAAAATCAACCACGCCATGATCCATACTCGAATACCTACAATCCGGGGTGGAGGGACCATCCAAATTTCAAATGGCGGGATCCTCAACAACCCCAAGGAGGATTTAGGCAGCAACCACCGGGCTTTATTACAAAGCCATTCGTCCCCAATCAAAACCAAGTGCAATCCGCCCCAACAACCTCAGGTATGTCTTTGGATAATGATCAAGTTGTTAAGTTACTTACTACTTTGACGCCAAAAGTACAAACTCAAAATAAGGAGAGACAAATCCAAGACAAACGGGTGGACAATTTGGAGAAGCAAATAGGTTAAATCGCCGAATTTATGGGGCAATTTAGAGAACATGGCAAATTGCCTAGTTCAACCGTTATGAACCCAAAGGGAGGATTTGAAACCGCTAAAGCCATCATGTTGAGAAGTGGTACACAGGTTGGAACGAACTCAAATACATCCAAATCAAGTCAAAACAAGGAGGACAAGTTGCTGCAAGAAGAAGCACAGGGAGCAAAGCCCACGGCCAAGGATGACCAAATCTTGCCGAATTCATCTAGTCCTCCTAAACCATCCCAAACCACCAAGGTAAGTCCCAATTCGACTTTTTCTAGTTCTATTCCACTAAACGTGCCCTTTCCTGGCAGGTTTAGGCAATCAAAGAAGGAAGAAGCCGAGAAAGACATTCTAGAGACCTTTCGGAAAGTTCAAGTCAATATCCCGCTCCTTGATGCGATTAAGCAAGTCCCGAGGTATGCTAAGTTTTTAAAAGAACTTTGTACAACAAGGAGAAGGATTTCGAACAAAGAGGTGGTTCAAGTAAGTGAAAATGTCTCTGCTGTGTTACAAAGGAAATTACCCCCTAAATGCAAAGATCCGGGTAGTTTTACAATCCCTTGTATTATTGGTCAAACTAAATTCGAACATGCTATGTTAGATTTAGGAGCTTCAATTAACGTCATGCCATACTCTATTTATGCTTCAATGAACCTTGGTGAATTGAAAAATGATGGTGTGATTATTCAGTTGGCCGATAGATCTAATGCCTATCCAAAGGGCGTATTGGAAGATGTCTTAGTACAGGTGAATAATTTGATCTTCCCGGCGGATTTCTATGTCCTTGAAATGGAGGAAACCACCCATGCTCCACCCTTGCCGATTCTTCTTGGGAGGCCATTCATGAAGACGGCCCGAACAAAGATAGATGTGTTTAAAGGCACTTTAACGATGGAATTCGATGGGGAAGTGATTGATTTCAATATTTCTGAAACTATGAAATTTCCTAATGATAATCACTCA
The DNA here is from genome assembly GCF_019419815.1 of Pyrus x bretschneideri. Classification (NCBI taxonomy): domain Eukaryota; kingdom Viridiplantae; phylum Streptophyta; class Magnoliopsida; order Rosales; family Rosaceae; genus Pyrus; species Pyrus x bretschneideri. Next base: position 45,477 of record NW_025999461.1, read on the forward strand.
TGTTTCTCTATTGATATTCTTGATTCTTTGGTGCAGGTACCCGATCTATTCCATGCCGTGGGTTCCAATGGAGCCTAAGAAGGTCTCGTTCGGCTGCAAGACGTAAAAGAAAGCGCTACTTGGGAGGCAACCCAATACAATGAATAAAGCTTGTTCATTGATTTCCGAGAGATTACAAGTGAAAAAAAAAAAAAAAAAAAAAAAAAAAAAAAAAAAACATGGCAGAAAGATGGAGCCTTCACAAAAGTTGTGTACGTGAAGCCCTACTACGTGGCAACACTCTCGGAGCAGGAGGCATCGGAGTAGGAGGCATCGGAGCGAGAGGCATCGGAACGAGAGGTATAGGAGCGGGAGGCACCGAAGATAGATCATTCAAGGCCCCAATCCTTGGTGGAACGCTAGATGACGCAGGAAAAAGGTGTCTCTGGAAGAAAGACGCAAGCCTTTGACGGTCATTTTGAATTCGACCTTGAGATTCTTGCATCTCATCAAGCTTCCTCTTCATGCCTGTCAAATAATTATTGGCAAGCACGTGCAAACTTCTATTCTCGTGCTTAAGTTGTTTGATCTCTTGCTTGAGATTCTCCACCTCCGCTATCAATGATTCAACCTGACGGGAGCGAGCAAGTAGGCGTTGGCCCATGTTGGACACAGAGCCCGCGCACTGAACACTGAGAGCCAGAGACTCTTGAACGGCTAACTCATCGGACCGTCCTGAAAGCAGTTGACTATCTTTGGGAGTGAGGAGGTTCCGAGCTACTATCGTAGCTGTTGTTGCATCCGTCATCACAGAGTCCTCACCTGTAAGAGGGCCATGAGAAGATAAGAAAGACAGGCACCATACCTTATCCTGACGCGGCGCAACCGGATCACTGCTTAGACTCAAATCTAAGCAAATGTTCGATGGGTTAGATGAGCTAGCCATTTTTTAAGAAGTTAAAAGAGAAGGGTTGGATGGAGTAAAATCTCGACGAGCCGGAGACGATTTTTGGGCAATCTTCAAAGTGTGCATGTTAGAGGTGATCGATCACCTTTATAAAAGGAGCGGCGACACACTCACCGATTCAGAAATGAAGAGACACCACTCTTCAAAGCCGGATTTTCCGGCGTAAAGATCGCCAGCTCTTCAGACGCAATCCCGGCTTTTTAGAGAAAGCGTGCAGCTTTGTCAAAAGCTTTCTGACAAAGTTGAAGACGCGTGGAGGCCGAGAAAGCAGCTACACACTTTTGCCGACAAACATGGGTGACAAAGCCGAAAGCTCCCGGCTTTTCAGAAAGCGTGTGCAACTTTGTCAAAAGCTCCCGGCTTTTCAGAAAACGCGTGCCACTTTGTCAAAAGCTCTCTGACAAAGCTGATGACGCGTGGAGGACATTGCCGCATCCGCACTGCCACTTGCCATTACAATTCCTATATACATCAACATTCATGGCAAGGCATACACCCAAAAACGCATAACTTTCCTTCTCGGCCCAGAATGTAAATGCAACCAACCCTCTCAACATGCTTTCTTCTTCCCTTGAGACCACAAATTCAACCATTGATGTATCCCCCAAAGAAGATACTAGATGCCTGGAGTACAGATGAGGCTAGAAGAAATAGTGGATCGAAGCATGTGGAGACAAGCGCAACAAATTTATGTGCTGATTCATTCGCTGCTTCTTCAAAAGCAAAAGTATCTCATATCATCAAGGGCGAAAGCAAAGGTATCTCATATCATGATCTTTCCCTGTCTTTTCCTTTGCCTTTGCTATTACTCGCATGGCAAAGTAAAAAGAGCACTCAGCCGGCACTTGGAGTCAGTCTTTCGATCTACCCTCTTCAATACGAATTGGAAAGATTGAACAAAGAAACAGGTCATCACCTCCACCTCGTGCTTGCCTGCCATGTCTCAGAGTCCTACTGCCCAGTTCAAGAGTAGCACAAAGGAAAATCAACGATTGGAGGAAACCAAAAGAATCCTCCAGGCCAGTTCAAGAGTAAGCCTGTGGAATCACCAAGATCATGCCCATGCATTCAACAAAGGAAGGCCGAGAAAGCACTCCAATTCCAGATTTGCGTTCCTAAACTCTTCTCTTTGTTGTTGATTTTGTTTAAGCCATGTTAGGTTGTTAGATGTTGTTTTGTTTGTTTGTTTGTTAATTGTGTGAGTCTATGCTTGAAACATTGAGGACAATGTTCGATTTAAGTGTGGGGGGGTAACTAAAGTGTTTTGATGCAAATTCGTGGGATTTTATCACCCATAACTTCAAATGCTGTTCTTTGTTGTTTTAAGGTGTTTTTAAGATGTTTTAGAGTGTTTTAGTATGTTTTGTTTTTATAACTCCGAAAATCACATAAAAATTTGAAAAAAACATGTTTTGAAAAGCCTAAAAAGAGTGTTTTGAGTCGTTTGTGTGTTTGTGTCGTAGGTCACCTTCCAACACAATGATGAGGATTTGGTTTTTAATTGCATGACTGTTAAAAAGAGTTACAAACATGGAGAAAAGTTTGATATACTCTTGGTATATGCTTGGTTATGGTTATAATGTATGACTTCACATGCAATCATAAAAGAAAAATTGGTTTTTGTAACATGCTTGAAGGAAGGAACTCAAACAAACGCTACAACCTTGTGAGACTTGAGCCTAAACGTTATTTGGAGAATTAAAATCTGTGCATTATTGTTTTCCAAAGTCGTTGCATGATCTCATTATTCTTTGCTTGGTTACTACTTAGAAGGCGTTTCATCATATAGTTCTAAATGCTAGAACTCATGCCCATTTCATTCAAAGCATGTTATTGATTTGCATAACACATATTCAAGAAGAAGTTGTGTAGTGACCACCACCAAAGCCAAATTGCCATATTTCCCTATTTTATTTGTTTTGTAGGATTTAACCCCGTTGAGCCTTGTGTAGCCTACTTTCTTTGTTAACCCACAATTATCCTCACCTAGCCTAGAGTAGGACCACCCATACCTTTGTTCTTGAAGCATAGTAAAAGCATAACTCAAGATGAATTCCTTTTGATCATTGCATTGCAGAAAACAAGTGTGGGGGAAGGATTCTTGATATATGGGTATGCCAAAAGTCTTGAATGAGGCACGGCAAAGAAAAGAAAGAAAAGAAAAAAAAAAAGGAGTTGAAAAGATGTGAAAAAGTATTCTCAAGTGTTGTTTGTTGAAGGAAGGGTCCAAAACGTTGAATTCGGCCCTAATTGATTGCTTGAAACTTCCCTTTGAGATTAAAAGTTGATTTCTGCATTCAAAAGTGAATTCTAAGTCGATTCGAATGCTTTGCTCACTATTTCTTTAAGAACCTTTGTTTTCCATATCCCTTCTTTGTTAGCCAAACACCCTAAGCCCCATTACAACCCTTGTCTTCTATCTTGAGTGTTGTGCAGTTCAATTTGTAGAGTTTGAACTTGGTATGAGCATATGGTGTCACTGGTTCTCGCATCTAAGTGGTAGCATTCCATTCATGAGATCATATCTAAACATGCTTATTAACTCCAGAAATTGCTTTCTTTGTGATACATATATGTGAGTGTTCGTTTTCATGTTTACATCAATCTTCTCACATATACTTAGTGTAGGGTGTGTAGTCAGAAAATCTGAGTGAAAATTGAGTGCATATCTTGTGAGGAATTGAGCAAATTCTCTAAGGCATGTTACTACATTCAAAACATGGTTTTAAATACTTAATTGTGAAATAGTATGTGGTGACTATGATTAAGAATGTACTTAAGTGTGAAGATGACTAAAATCTGTGGGAATGATGATTTTTAACATGTCATGTGCATTGGAAATCCCTAAGACGGTCGTTGGAAGGTTTAGGTTGTGTTTTACTTGTTTAGTGTCGTTTTGTTTATTTGTTATTATTTTGTTTTGCTCGAGGACTAGCAAAAGCTAAGTGTGGGGGAATTTGATAGGAGCATATTTAGGCGACTTACTTAGCTTGTTTTCGTGCATCTATGTTGTTAATTCATAGTTGTTTTAGTAGTTTAAGCCATTTTCGTGTGTTTTTAGGTTCATATGGCTAAGGAAGCAAAAAGATGCATTTTGGAGCATTTTGGAGCAAAATTGGGCTTGGAATGGATAGCATATGCTTGGAGCCAAAGTGTTGGACGAATTTGAAAGCCTTGCATGCACTTTGGACATAAAACAAAGGGCCTAGCCCAATCAAACAATCCTTTGAGCCATGCAAAACCTCTAGCCCAATCAACAACCCTTAGCCACATGCATTCACATGCATCACAACCCCAAAACCATCAAGAAACACCCATTGCCGTGCCTTGCACTCCCCCTTGCATTTTCAGCCATTCCACTTCATCATTACACCACCTTCTCCCTCTTTATTCCATATGCATTCATCATAATTCACCCTAGCTACCACCATTCACACACACATGTACTCACATGCATTCACATGCATTTCAAGCACCAAACATTCACCCTTTGCCGTGCATAACCTAAACCCTAAACCCTTCCACCTTTGTGCCGTGACTTCCCCGTTGTTCCAGCTACTCCACATGCATTTCCAACCCACATGCACCCTTTATTCTTTCATCATTGCACCACCAATTCAACACATGCATTCACACACCAACAATCACTTCAAATGCCATGCATTCACATGCATTTCCAGCAAGAAAACATCCTTGCCGTGGCATTCTTTGCATTTCCAGCATCTTCACATGCCTTTCCAGCTTTCCCTTTTATTTCCAGCTCTCACTCTTCATCATTGCAGCCACCTACATGCATTATTTATTAAATCTTCATCATGCAGCCAGAAAATCAGCAAGAAAACTTCCCAAACCCGTGGCCTTCACACACCATTCTAGCACATACACACACCTTGCCACATGCAATTCCAGCTTTCACATGCTTTCCTAGCTGTTTTTCCATCATTAACTAGCCACATGCATCCTAAACAAACAACCATATACACCTCCATTCCTCCTATAAAAACCCTTGCATTCCCATTCATTTGTCATTCACTCTCCACACCTTATTTCATACACAACACACCACAAACACACCATTTTTCCTTGTTGCCGTGAGCTCTCCATCCATTTTCTGCACCATTCTCTCCTCCACTTCCATTTCCACCACTCCCCATCCATCCAAAACACTTCCCAACCATTCCTCCATACAAACACCAAACCAACAACATCCCTTAGACCTTATGCTACAACAAAGAGGAGGAGAAGAGTGCCTAAACGTTCATACAATTCAAGTTTGAGTTGTTGGAATTTTTAGGTGTTGTTTTTTCCTCGATTTCAATGTTTAATTTCAATTCTCTTTGTCTTGTACGTATGAGGAACTAAACCCCCCCTTGGCTAGGGGGGATTCGAAATACATGTTTATGCTTGCAATATGATTTGATTACTTCTAATTGCGTTTCATAAGTTGTGAATTCAATTTGTTTAACTATTTGATTGATAACCTATTTATGTATGTTTATTGAGAGTGCACGCTTAATTTTCATGCATGAATATGACGCTAGAATATAAGTGAGTTTCACCTAATAGTTATGAACTTATATTCACAAGTAGTGGAGGTTGCTTATAAACAATCGCGTTAAATAAATTCTTGGCATAAGTTTCATGCAATCATAGTAACGAATGCCTCGTCAACACTTATAGTTTTCAAAGAACTTAATGATTCTTGCTTGTATCTCTATTATGCAATTCATGTAGGGAACTTGTGGGGAATGCTTTGGGTTGTCGTATGCAATCATCCAATTCATTAACTTAAGGAAAACTTGACGGTTAATTTAAGCGGACCTAATTAACCCGGGGTGTTGAGAATTCATGGTTTATTGAATAGTAATTAAAAATCATTTTGTCTGCAAGTATAACATGTGTGGAGATGAACCCCTTAGCTAGCTTCCCATCCATTCATTTCCGTCAAATTCATATTTACAATTTGTTTTCTTTGCAATCTATCCATTTTAGTTTAATCTCGTCCAAACCTAAATTCCCCCCCCCCCATATTTCGTTTAAGTCTTAGTCTTAATCTTTCTTATTTTTAGTTTTGCATTCTTCGAGTTTAGTATAGTGTTTTAAACTTGTTTTTACGTTTTTGAGTCAAATCCAAGTGATTAACAATCCCTCCTAATCCCCGGTCCAGAACGATCCCTACTTACAAACTTACTACAATTGACAAAAAGAGGGTTTAATTTGTGTGCGTATAAATCTCGCATCAACAAACAGCAACTAAACACACTAATCATGGCAGAATGTAAATAACAAAGAGAAGGGGCTAGGGACGCAAATATGGTTATGGAGTGTAAATGCCATCCTCTCCTTGGTGATTGCATGGGTTGCCTCCCACGAAGCGCTTGCTTTAACGTCTTGAGCCGGACGATGGTATGCTCATTCCCCATTGGAGCCCACGGCATGCAATGGGATCTCCTCCACAACATGCTCAACAAAGTTCTCGTAGTAGGGTTTCAACCTATGGCCATTGACCTTGAATTCTTGTCCAGTTTTCAAACTTTGTATTTGGACTGCACCATGCACAAAAACATTAGTGATAACAAATGGACCAACCCACTTAGAACGTAACTTACCGGGGAATAACCGAAGACGGGAATTAAATAACAACACTTTCTGCCCGATTGAGAAGGTTTTGCCTCTAATCATCTTGTCATGGACGGCCTTGCTCTTCTCTTTGTAAATCCGAGCATTCTCATACGCCTCATGCCTAATCTCTTCAAGCTCGTTCAATTGTAACTTCCGATGGTTTCCAGCCGCGTCCACATCCATATTGAAGGTCTTGACCGCCCAATGTGCCTTGTGCTCAAGCTCTACGGGTAGATGGCATGGCTTGCCATAGACTAGCCGAAATGGGGACATACCAATGGGTGTTTTGTAAGTCGTTCGATACGCCCACAGTGCATCCTCCAAACGCAAGCTTCAATCTTTTCTATTCGGCCCAACGGTCTTTTCCAGGATTTGCTTTATTTCACGATTTGAAACTTCGGCTTGGCCACTGGTTTGGGGGTGATAAGGTGTGGAAACCTTATGCATCACGTTGTACTTCTTGAGCAACGCCTCAATGGTGCGGTTGCAAAAATGTGACCCACCATCGCTTATGAGCACTCGAGGCATCCCAAATCTAGAGAAAATGTTAGATTTTACAAAATCTGCAACAACTCTAGAATCGTTAGTTCGGGTGGCTTTAGCTTCCACCCACTTTGACACATAATCAACGGCAAGTAAAATGTAAGTAAAACCACAAGACATAGGGAACAGACCCATAAAATCAATACCCCAAACATCAAAGATTTCAACAACAAGGATTGGGGTTTGTGGCATTTGGTCTCTTTGGCCTAAACTTCCAGTCTTTTGACATTGATCACATGTTAAGCAAAAAGCCCTAGCATCTCTAAACAATGTAGGCCAATAAAAACCGCTTTCAAGAACCTTAAACGCTGTGCGTTGTGTGCCAAAGTGTCCACCACATGCATATGTATGGCAAAAACTCAAAATGGAATTAAACTCAAATTCATGAACACAACGACGCACAATCTGATCCGGGCAAATTTTCCACAAATAAGGGTCATCCCAAACATAAAAACGTGCATCCTTTTTTAATTTATCACGTTGGGCCTTGCTTAAGGTGTTAGGAACTTGCTTAGACACCAAAAAATTAACCAAATCGGCATACCAAGGGGTACTTACCTCAATGGACAGAAGTTGTTCATCCGGAAATGTTTCTGAAATGGGGAGGGCCTCTTCTTCATGCACCATTCGACTTAGGTGGTCAGCCACCACGTTTTCACATCCCTTTTTGTCCCTAATTTCAATGTCGAATTCTTGAAGTAGGAGCATCCAACGAATGAGCCTTGGTTTAGCCTCCTTTTTGGTGAGCAGATACTTCAAGGCTGCGTGGTCAGTGAAAACAATTACTTTAGTACCAATTACATATGATCTAAACTTATCTAATGCAAATACAACCGCCAAAAGTTCTTTTTCGGTTGTAGAATAATTCAATTGAGCATCATTTAAAGTGCGTGAAGCATAATAAATAACATGTGGCTGTTTCTTTTTCCTTTGGCCCAAAACAGCTCTAAGGGCATAATCCGATGCATCACACATCAACTCAAAGGGAATGGACCAATCTGGTGGAGTGATGATTGGTGCCGTGGTGAGGAGGTCCTTGAGATGGTTGAATGCCTTCTCACATGCCTCGTTGAACTCGAAAGGTACTTTCTTTTGTAGGAGGCGGCATAGGGGTTGTGCAATCTTGGAAAAGTTCTTGATAAATCGTCGATAGAATCCTGCATGACCAAGAAAAGAACGAACCTCTCTCACCGAAGTAGGAGAGGGTAAGTAGCGTACAAGATCTATCTTAGACTTATCAACTTCAATTCCTTTTTTAGATATTATATGACCTAAAACAATACCTTGTTTAACCATAAAGTGACATTTCTCCCAATTTAACACAAGGTTTGTTTCAACACAACGTTTCAAAATCAAACTAAGATTATTCAAACAACCATCAAATGAATTACCAAAAACGCTGAAATCATCCATAAAAACCTCAATAATTTTCTCAAGATAATCTGAAAATATGCTCATCATGCATCTTTGAAATGTGGCAGGTGCATTACATAAACCAAATGGCATGCGACGATAAGCAAATGTACCAAAGGGGCATGTAAAAGTGGTCTTTTCTTGATCATCCGGGGCAATAACAATTTGATTATAACCAGAATATCCATCAAGAAAACAATAAAATGAATGACCCGCTAACCTCTCAAGCATTTGATCTAGGAACGGCAATGGGAAGTGGTCCTTCCTCGTGGTGGCGTTTATCTTCCTATAATCAGTGCATACGCGCCAACCGGTTTGGATTCGGGTGGGCACAAGCTCATTCTCTGCATTTTCCACAACCGTCACTCCAGATTTCTTGAGAACACATTGGATAGGTGAAACCCAACGACTATCGGAGATGGGGTAAATCACTCCACGATCAAGGAGTTTGATTATCTCCTTCTTCACTACTTCCATCATCGGAGGGTCGAGACGGCATTGAGCCTCTCTAGTTGGTTTGGCCCCCTCCTCAAGAAATATGTGATGCATGCATGTGGCGGGACTAATACCTTTGATATCGGCCAAAGTCCAACCTAGGGCAGATTTGAACTCCTTCAAAACACGCACTAGTTTCTCTTCTTCTTGTGCCGTGAGTGATGAAGAGATAATGGCAGGTAAGGTCTCCTCTTCCCCCAAGAAATTGTACTTCAAATGGCTTGGTAGTGGTTTGAGATCAAGGGTAGGTGCCTGAACTATGGATGGAAGTAACTTATTAGTCGAAATGAGAATTGACTCAAAGTTAGAAAACTTACCCTCGTGCTTAGGCAATGACTCAAGGGCAGCAACCAACTCAAGGAATTCCTCCCTAGGAGGCACGGTATGCAATGGAGTGTGTGTGTCGTGGGTTATCAAAAGCTCCCCTCCCTTGGTTTTGAGTTCCATGCTTCTTGTAATGACATTTTCAAGTGCATCGGCGTTTAAATTTTCAAGGTATCCCTGCGCCAAAGAGTCAATTATATCAATGGAGAAACATGAATGATCCTCACTAGGATACTTAATAGAATCAGAAAGACTAAAATTAACAACTTCCCCATCAAATTCCATTGACAAAGTTTCATTAAACACATCAATCTTTGTCCGAGCCGTCTTCATGAATGGCCGGCCAAGTAGGATTGGCAACGAAGGGGCATGGTCAGATTCATCCATCTCGAGCACATAGAAATCCGCCAGAAAGATTAAATGATTAACCTGCATTAACACATCTTCCAAAACTCCCTTTGGATAAGCATTAGATCTATCGGCCAATTGTATGATTACACCATCATTTTTCAATACTCCTAGGTTCATAGATGCATAAATTGAATATGGCATGACATTTATAGAAGCACCTAGGTCTAGCATGGCAGATTCAAAACGCGTGTTACCTATGACACAAGGAATGGTGAAACTACCTGGATCTTTGCATTTGGGGGGTAGTTTGTGTTGCAAGATGGCGGAGACATTTTCACCTACCTTTACCACTTCCTTGGTCGACATCCTCTTCCTAGTGGTGCAAAGCTCCTTTAAAAACTTGGCGTACCTCGGGACTTGCTTGATTGCATCCAAAAGGGGTATATTAACTTGAACTTTCCGAAATGTCTCAAGGATGTCCTTCTCGGCTTCTTCTTTCTTTGTTTGCATGAACCTACTAGGAAAAGGCACATTCGAAAGAAACACATTAGTAAGAACCGAATTTGACACATTCTTACCCTTTTTGGACAAATTGGACATTTTTGGATCACTAGAAGCTTGCGGCAAAGGTGTTTCCACCTTTGCCGTGGGTTGCCTTGATTCCTCCTCTTCAATTCTCCGTTTTTCATCCTCTTCGGGGCCTGATGGTGATGGTGTAGGACCTGCCCCAACTTCTTTTCCACTTCTCAACAGTATGGCCTTTGCACTTTCGAATCCTCCCTTTGGGTTTGGAATGGTAGAACTTGGAAGTTGTCCTTGGTCACGAAACTTCCCTACAAAATCTGCAATCTGCCCAATTTGCTTCTCCAATTGATCCACCCTCTTGTCTTGGTTTTGCATGGCTTTGGCTTAATTCTCTTGCCCCTGAGGCAAATTAGTTAGTAACTTAAGAAGTGTATCATTGTCTAGGGATGTACCTGATGCATTTGGGGCAGATTGTTATGGAGCATGTGTGGGTGCGTATGGCTTAGTGAAGAACCCCGGGGGTTATTGTCTAAAGCCTCCTTGTTGTGGTGGTTGTTGGGGCTCCCTCCACTTGAAGTTTGGGTGGTCTCTCCAACCTGGATTATATGTGTTAGAATATGGATCGTTCCTTGGTTGGTTTTGGCCTTGAAATCTAATTGCATTTGCGCTCTCCCATCCACCATTTTCGATTAGTTATGGGCACTTCTCTGAAGCATGTACTTGGATAGAACACACCCCGCATACAATTGGTCCTTGCATCCTCATTCCTTCGGCCATCTGAGACACAATGGAAGTAAGATTAGCTAATTGTGAATGAATGTCGGGTGTGGAACTTACCTCATGTACTTGCTGCCGTGGGGGTCCTCTTTGGCCTACTCCTTCGTATTGTTGAGCGTTCAACGCTCGATTAACAATTAAGACCTTGGCAGCCATAGGCGTCTTGTCCACCAATTCTCCACCCGCCGAGGCATCGAGCATTTGACGTTCAATTGGTAAGAGCCCCTCGTAGAAGTATTGTAAAAGTAACTCCTCCTTCATCTGATGTTGTGGACAAGAAGCAACAAGGGATTTAAAACGTTCATAATACGTAGGAAAAGACTCACCTTCATCTTGCTGAATTCCACTTATCCTTTTACGTAAAAGGATGATTCGAGAAGTTGGGAAAAACTTCTCCAGAAATGCCCTCTTCATACTCTCCCATGATGTGATCGTTCCGGGAGCTAATTCATACAACCAATCCTTGGCTTTGTCCATTAAAGAGAATGGAAAAGCCTTCATCTTCAAAATACTTCCATCGACGTTGACGGGAGTCATGCTTGAACACACCACCTCGAATTCCTTCAGATGCTTGTTCGGATCCTCCATGGACAACCCATGGTATTTTGGAATGTGGTGGAGCAAACTTGACTTCAACTCGAACTCTTCGGTCTTACCTTCAGCCGGTGGGGGATATTGGATACACAAAGGTGCGGCATTATCCAATCCCGAAGCAGAAAGCTCCTTAAGTGTCCGGTTGTCCACGGCCATGCCTTGTGGTTCTTCAAATACCCTTGCCGTGGCACCTTCTTCCTCTTCTAGGACTTGTTCTTCAAGATCAGGTTCCGTGCTTAGTGGATTTGATTCGTGTTGCTTCCTCTTTCGTCTCAAAGTCCTCTCGAAATCGCTGTCAAAGTCCAAGATATGCTCACAAATCGATTGGGAACTCCGAGTCATAAACTAGTACCTAAAACAAGAAGAACAAAACAAGGTCAGAAACTTAACAAAAATAAAGTAAACAGAAAATACAATCCAAGGGATTAGCAAAGTTGCTAATCCCCGGCAACGGCGCCAAAATTTGATGTGAAAATTAACTTAACACACAAATTAAAACCCTCTTTTGACAATTGTAGTATATGTATAAGTAGGGATTGTTCTAAACCGAGGATTAGGAGGGATTACTAAATCACTTGGAAACTGACTCAAAAACGTAAAACAAAGGTTAAAACACTAAACTAGACTCAAAGAATGCAAAACTAAACACTTAAAACACTAAAACAAACCAAAAGACTCAAAACAGCACCCAAAACAATCAAAACTGCCTTAAAAACACAATCTGGGCAGTTTTGAACACCTAACCTAATTTGGACGAATTTAGGTTATAACTTGAATCAAAACACCTAGAAACACAAACTAAGACACTTTCTAACTACATTGAACACTAAAGTAAAAGGGGATTTAGTTTTTGACGAAATTAAAACAAAGAGCACAGATTGTAAATATGAATTTGATGAAAATATGGATGGAATGCTAGCTAGAAGGTTCTTCTCCACACATGTTACACTTGCATACAAGATGATTTTCAGTTGGTCTTTCGATGAATTATGAAACTCAACACCCCAGGTTAATTAGGTTCGCTTAAATTAACCTTCAAGTTCTCTTTAAGTTAATGAATTGGATGGGAAAGCGCATACAACAATTCAAAACATTCTCCAAAAGTCCTTTACGTGAAAAGCACAGTAAAGATACAATCAAAGATCATTAAGCAACATGAAAACTATAAGTGTTGACGAGGCATTCATTACTATGATGAGCAAGAAACTAGTGCCAAGAATTCATTTAACGCGATTGTTTATAAGCAACCTCCACTACTTGTGAATATAAGTTTGTAACTATTAGGTGAAACTCCCTCATATTCTAGCATCATATTCATGCATGAAAACTAAGTGTGCACTCTCAATAAACATACACAAATAAGTTATCAATCAAGCAGTTAAACAAATTGAATCCATAACTCATGAAATTCCAACCGAAGGTAATCAATTCATATTGCAAGCATAAACATGGTTTTGAATCACCCCCTACCTAACTAGGGATTTAGCCTCTCATGTTCACAGAAAGAGAAACAAAATTGAAATTAAACATAAAGAACAAAAGATTGATTACACCTAGAACGCCCAACGAATCCACTTTGAATTTCTGCGCGTTTCAAGCTCCTCTTTCTTCTTCTTCTTGCTGCGGCAGAGAGGGTTTGGAGTGTTTTTGGATGATTTTCTGGGTTGTAGATGGGTTTTGGGTGGTAAAGGGTTGCGACAAGGGGTGTGGTTGGTGTATGGAGGTGTGGAATGGTGGGGGGAATGGATGAAAGGCTACGGCAAGGAGGTGGAAGGGGCTGCAATGGATGGATGTTGCGGCTTAAAGGGAGAAGATGAATGGGTGGATGCGGCTGAGAGGTTTTTTGAGTGAATGGCTGAATGAAAATTAAACCTAGGGTGCGGCATTAGATGTAGAATATATAGGGTTTCAGAAAATAAAACCCTAAATTATTTTGGTTAATTAAAATTAAGTTAAAAGCTTCTAGAATTAGGAAATTAAATCAGAAATTAAAAGGGAGTGGCTGCAAGGTGCGGCTAGGGTTTAGTTTAGGAGAGGGAAATAGGGTTTAAGTGCATAACTTTGGACAAAAATGCCCCCCTTGCACAGCAAGGGAAGGAAATAAAGGGAAAGGGCACAGCAAGGGTGTGTAAGGGGCCTAGGGCCTTCGTTTTGTGTCCTAAAGTGCCTCCAAGGCCTTCAAAGTGGCTAGAAAATACGGACGTTTAAGATTAGGAAAGGTTACCAAAACGGGAAACCTAGGGTTAACTTTCCTACTTCAAGTAGGAATCCTTGTTGGAGTAGGAATCCTCATTGGAGTTGGAATTCATCGTTTCTTCAAGTCTTCAACTCATTCATCCCTCCTTCACTCCAAAAGACTCCAATTTGCATCTTCTTGCACACTTTGGCCTTATAATCTGAAAATACACAAAAGTGACTTTAAACACTAAAATAACTAAGGAAACACAACATAAGTGCACGAGAACAAGCTAATTAAGTCGCATGAATATGCTCCTATCAGGGCCCAACTGAAATAAAAAATTAATTAGTTAATAATAAATTATTAATTTTTTATTTAACACTTAAAATTAATTAAAAAAATTCCCTCCCCAAAACGTGGTCCTCTTTGTCCTCACCTTACTCCCTCTTCCTCTTTCCCCCTTTCTCCTCGCTTCTCTATCTTCCCATTTTTTTTACCAGCTTAAAAGAGTACAACCCATATAGCAAAACCTTGCACACAGTGAAGTTTTGCCCAGGACAATCGAATCGGTGGAGTTATCGAAGTTAGACTATGCTGGAATGGTGTCAATTGGGAACAAGACCAATCTTTCTCGGTGGTTACCGTTGCCACAGAGGAGGACTTGGAAAAACCATCGATTTTGACGAGGACTCAACCGACATTAAAGTGAATCTTTCTTGTTTAATCGCTTTGTCGACCCCGAAGAAAGTGAAGGTTAGATTTATCCGTTTAGGAGCAGTGAAGCTACTATCCAAGTTGTTGCAAGACCCAAATTCCACGACGGCGGAGGTGGAGGAAGCATTGAAGGTGTTGGAAATGGTGTCGTCAGTGAAGGAAGGGCGGGGGAAGATATGCAAGGATGGCAAGTGCGTGACGGGGATCGTGCAAAGGCTGCGAAAGGTGTCGAGTACAGCGACAAAGCACGCGATGACGATACTCTGGAACGTGTTCTGTTTGATTAAGGAGAAGGCGGCGCAAGATGAGGTGGGGAGGGCTGGAAAGATTGATTTTCCTTAAAGAGGAGGTGTGTTATTTCTGTCCTCCTCAGAAGTTTTTTTTTTTTTTAAATGAATTTTAATGGTTAAATAAAAATTAATAATTCATTATTAAATGAATTAATTTTTTTTTTTTTTTTTAGTTGGATCCCGCTCCTGCCCATGTCAGTATTTAATAGCCAAATTGACAAAAAAAATATACGGAGGTCTGACATTACAATGAATTCATAAGTTCAGGTATGACATTGCAATATTTAAAATATGAAGTATAAGATTGTAGTTCAACCTATAGTTGAGATGGTTTTGTGTAATTTGCCCAAATAAAAAGCATGAAAGTAATTTTCTAGTGACAATATTTGAATCAATAAAAAATAGGTATTAGCTGATATACCCCAACTTGTAATGAACTGCTAATTTACCTCCTGAACTCTAATTTTAGTCAATGACTCTTTTAAACTTGTAAAATTTGTCAATTATTCTCAACTTTCCACCCAATTTTTCACCCCTCAACCCCAACTCGAATTCCTTCCCCGAATGAAGAAATTCCAATTAAATCCCAATTACCTCAAGTGTCACATCCCGACCCATGTTCCACCACATCCTAGGCTCGACTTCGCCGTAGAACGATATTGTCCGCTTTAGGCCTCAACCACGCCTTCACGGTTTTGTTTATGGGAAGTCACACAAGAACTTCCTATTGGGTCACCCATCCTGGGATTGCTCTCGCGCGAACTCCCTTAACTTCGAAATTTCGATGAACTTCGAAGCCAATGAGCTCCCAAAAGGCCTTGTGCTATATGGAGATGGGCATGTACACATAAGGCATAGAGGATCCTCTCCCCTGGGTGATGTGGGATCTAACAATTCCGGCCAAGGATTGGCTATGATACCAAATTGTCACATCCTGACCCGAGTTCCACCACATCCCGGGTTCGACTCCACCGTAGCACGATATTGTCCGTTTTGGGCCCCGACCATGCCTTCACAGTTTTGTTTCTGGGAACTCAGACGATAACTTCCAAGTGGGTCACCTATTCTGGGATTGCTTTCAAGCAAACTCGCTTAACTTCAGAGTTCCGATGAACTCCAAAGCCAGTGAGCTCCCAAAAGGCCTTTTGCTTTATGAAGGTAGGCATGTACATATAAGGCATAGGCGATGTGGGATCTAACATCAAATCCCACCAAAGAAACCCCAAATTGTGGCTCTTCAATCTCTTAATTTCCCACGCCTTTGATGCACACCTTATCAATCTTCAACCTTCTCCCAAATTCCCTCCATGGATGGCACACTCTCTCCTTATCGTCCCCGAGCGATGGCGCTGATACTGATTATGGGAGAAGCCTAAATCCAGGAGAAGACCTTTGAGCCAAATAAGTTCACATGCTGTGGAATCCATTGCGCAATACTCAGCCTCGGCGCTGGACCTTGCGACAACGCGTTGCTTCTTGCTTTTCCAGGTTACCAAATTGCCTCCCACAAAGGTGCAAAAACCAGTGGTGGATTTATGATCAATGGAGTTTCCCGCCCAATTGGCATCGGTGTATCCTGAAAGCTGTGTATGTCAATTATTTTTCATTAAAATTCCTCGTCCAATAGAACCCTTTATATAACGAAGGATATGATGGACAATTTTCAAATGGGCCATGGTTGGTGAATGCATGAATTGGCTGATGATACTCAAAACATAAAATATGTCAGGGCGTGTAATGGTAAGGTAGATGAGTTTGCCAACCATCCTCTGATAGTAGCTCAAATTAGTGACTGGATCACCATGAGATTCCAGTTTGAGATTGGTATCCAAAGGTGTTCAAGCAGGCTTGCAATCTGTCATTGCAGCTTTTTGAAGAAAATCAAGGACATACTTGCACTAATTTAAAATAAAACCTTTATGAGATTGTGCCATTTCAATTCCCAAAAATTATTTGAGTTTTCCAAGATCTTTGATGGCAAATTTGTTGCTAAGATATTGTTTAAGGGAGGTGATCTTTGAAACGTTATCACTTGTCACAATAAGATCATCCACATATATAAGCACCACCAATTTTCCCGTTGAACTAGTTTGAACAAACATGGAGGAATTAGAATGACTCCTACGAAATCCAACTTGTTCAAGAACAAAGCTAAGCGTAGCAAACCAAGCTCAAGGAGATTGCTTTAGACCATAAATTGCTTTGTGGAGTTTGCACACCAAATCTGTGTCATTGGATTAAGATTAACAGGGAGAAAGTTTCATATAAACCTCTTCTTCAAGATCGCCATGCAAGAAGGCATTCTTGATGTCCATTTGAAAGAGAGGTTATGCATGATTGATTGCAATTGATAATAACACCCTAATTGTGTTCATTTTTGCAATAGGAGCAAATATCTCCTTATAATCAACTTCATACGTTTGAGTGAACCCATGAGCAACCAAACGAGCTTTGTGTTTCTTAATGGTACCATCTAAATTAAACTTGGTCTTGTAGAACCAACAGCTTCCCACTACTTTCTTACCTTTAAGATGCTTAACAATCGTCCATGTATGGTTCTCATGAAGAGCTTGAAGCTTGTCATCCATGGCTTTTCTCCACTCATCATAGAGATTAGTCTCTTGAAAAGTTTGTGGCTCACAGACCCCAGTGATAGTACTTAGAAACACAACATAAATATGTGAAAATTTGTTATAATCAATGGCATTAGTCAAGGGATACCTAACTGTATAGGTTACATAATCAAGTAACTTGGATGGTGGATGCCTTTCACAATCAGGATTGCGACGGACTGCATGGGTTTGATCTGAAGAATGATCTATTGAAGAAGTCTCATGATTTGAACCAGTGGTACTAGCAGGAGTGACTTGAACTTCAAGTGTTTCATGTGGATTGGTGACATCCTGTTCAGTTTACATTTGACAGTGCAAGATTACCAGGAAAAGATGTTGGCTCATCATAACTAGAATAAGGCATAGGGAAGAGTTCACGCAAGTGCTCCCCTGCCAAGAATAATCCATAGGACGTGAAAAATAAGGAGTGTTTTCATCAAACTTGACATCCCTTGAAACCACCATTTTTTGAGTTGTGGGGTTGTAACATTGATACCACTTTTGTGTGGAAGAGTAGCCTAGGAGCACACAGCTCTAGGATCCAACTTGTCACGATTAGGAGCTTGAATATGAACAAAACATGTACACCCAAAGACCCTCAAATGCGCCAAGTTGAGTGTTCTTCCTTTCAAGACTTCATAGGGTGATTTGAAGTCCAAAAATTTACTTGGTAATCTATTAATGAGATAAGTGGTAATGAGCACTCTTTGGGACCAAAACTTCTTTGGGACATTCATATTAAACATAAGTGCTCTTGTTTTCTCAAGAAGATCCCTATTGTTTCTCTCGGCTATCCCATTTTGTTGGGGTGTTCCAACACAACTTGTTTGATGTAGAATGCCATGCATGCTTAAGTATTGTGACATGTTATGGGACATATATTCGGTGTCATTGTCTGATCTTAAGACATGAATGTGTGAAGAAAATTGAGTGGTGACGAGTTTATGAAAATCTTTAAAAACATTCACAACTTTCCTTTTAAATTTCAAAAGATACAACCAAGTGATCCTTGTGAAATCATCCACAAAGGTTACAAAATATTTGTATCCATCAAAGGATTCCAAAATGGGTCCCAAAATATCGGAATGCACTATTTCAAAAAGATTACTAGCCCTTGACATAGAGGAAGTAAATGGTAATCTATCAAACTTAGACAAATGACAAACATCACAAGGGTTTGTAATTTTGCATAGGCTTGGAAACAAGGTGGACAAAACTATTTTCAGAGGGATATGCTAGCCTTTGGTGCCAAAGTTTTTGTTCTTACGCTAATCTTGAGTTAACTTGGAAGACTCTGGGAACTTAAGTGTCCTTGGGTAGGTAGTAGAGACCATTTAAGAAGAAACCCTTACCAATCGTCTTCTTGGTGACTAGGTCCTGAAAAATGACATTGTGAGGAGAAAAGATAACAAGACACTTTAGTGAATTTGTGATTTTTCCAATAGATAAGAGTTGGAAAGGAAAGGAATGAACGTAAAAGGCATCAGACTCTACATTGTTAGAGATCAAATTCACTTTTCCCTTTCCTACAACTGAGGCCCCCTTGCCATTAACAACTGATACATGAGAAGGAATTGACAATTTTTGCAAATCATGCAAGGTTGTAACTTTATTTGTCATATGATCAGTAACACCCCGAATCTATAATCCAATAATCATGCATACTACCAACTTTGAGAGCAGTTAAGAGGGATTTCAAGATACCTAAGATGTCTCTTGATGGTATGCTTTCATTTTCAGCCAAAAAACTTGCAAATTGTCCAAGTAGTGCGGTTTGATTGTTGTCACAATGGCTGGTTATCCTTTCATAGTCACTACTTCCTTGTCTCTTATGAAGAAAAGCCGCAAATTCATTGATTAATATAGTTGGATTGGAAGTGAAGTTTAGTATCCCTTTAGATGAGGAGGTTGCATGATCTGCATGATTTGCATGAATGGCTTTGAAAGGAAAGTTGTGAAAGAATTTTGAGGGGCCCTTATGATTCCTCGGAAACTTTGGTTTTAATTCAGGATGAAGAATCCAGCACTTGTCCCTTGACACCCTTATGATTAGAGGCATAAGCCCTGACTTCTGGCATGCTTAGCTTGACTTCCATGTTCATTACCTTTCTGCGCGCCTCCTCTCGGTGAATAGTAGCACAAACACTAGAGAATGAGGGCACATCAGGGTTCATCAGACATGGTTGTTAGCTTTCCAAGATGTTGCACGAAGGGTTGTCCTTTGATGTGATATAAACTAGCACGCAAATTAAACCTTCTTTTAGATAGTTGTAGTCTATGAAAGTAGGGATCGTTCTAGGCCGGGGATTAGGAGGAACTGCTAATCTACTCAAATTAAACTCAATTACACTGAACTAGACTCTAATGACTTAAAACAAACTAGAATGACTCAAAACAGCACGAAACAAACAAATTAACTCAAAACAAGACTAAAGGGTGATTTGGACGAATTCTAACTTATGTTGACTCAAAACACTAAAAAGAAACCAATTTAAACAGATTCTAACTAAAAGACACAAAATATAAAGGAGGAAGTGGTTTTTGATGAATTTAAAGTAAAAGCAAACAGATTTAAAAACTCTAAACAACTTTGGACGAAATTGGGTGTTTTAATGGGTGAATGGCTAGCTAGAGGGTTCATCTCCACACATGACACATATGCATACAAATCGATTTCCAGTTATTATTACTATAAGCCATGAATGACAATGCCCCAAGTTAACCGTGAACTGCACAAATTAACCATCAAATTTTCCTAATTTCATTGAATTAGACTCAGCGACGCAATCAAATTATTCTTATCAAGTTCCTTATATGAACTGCATAATAGAGATACATATCAAAGATTATTAAGTTCTATGAAAACCATAAGCATTGACATGACATTCGTAACTATGAACTGCATGATACTCCTGCCATGGATTTACTTAACGCGACTGTGACTAGCAGCCTCCACTACTTATAAATATAAGTTCATAACTATTAGGTGAAATTCCCTTATATTCTAGCATCAAATTCATGTATGCAAACTAAGTATGCATCCTTAATCAACATATAAGAATAAGTTATCAATCAAATAGATAAGTAAATCGCATTCATATTTTACGAAACAATAATTGGAGGAAATCAATTCATATCAAACATATGTCCATGGCTTTGAATCCACCTCTAGCTAAAACGAGTTTAGTTCTTCATGTTCGCACTTAAACAAAGATAACTTAAATTAAACATTGAAAGCAAAAGATAGAATACACCTAAGAACGTTCCAGCAATCTAAGCTTGAATGGCAAGGCACGACTCCAAGGGTCTCCTTTCCTTTCTCCTTGCAAGGCTGCGGCACAAGAGAGATTTGTGTGTATGATGGATGTGTGGTGTGAATTGTGGTGAGAGATGGGTGCTTTATGATTGTTGCGGCATAAGGTATTTATAAGGAGAAGGGAAGGCATGGCAAAGGCTGAGAATGGGGGGAATTAGGACTCCAAATCAACAAGGAAAAAAGACAGTTCTCATTTAGACTCTAGGGATGAAATGGAATGGTCCTTGCGGCAGCAAACATGGCTTCTAGAAGGGGTGGATGCGGCATAGATTTAGGGATAGGGCTTTGGCTTCTAGAAACCTGATTTGTAGGTATCCTAATGTAGTTTAGATTCCTCCATGCAGTTGGAATTAAGGTGGGATAAGATTAGGATAGGATAAGATAAGATAAGGTTGGATAATGTTTGGATAAGATAAGGTAGTTTGGATAATGTTTCCATCTTCTTAGCTGATTCCTTATCTTCCAAGTTTTGAATTAATTTCTTCAACGCTTGAGCACATTCCTAGCCTCTTTTGATCTTCAAGAATGTCCATCCACCTTGCTGCATGCATATGTTATCCATTCTAAGCCCAAAATAGCTCTAAAATGCTCCAAATTGCACTTTCTTACCAACTTTGTCATTTGAACCTGAAAACACACGAAAATAGTCTAAAACACTCTAATAAGTAGAAATTAGCTATGTAAATGCAAGAAAACAAGCTAACTAAGTCGCATAAATATGCTCCTATCATTCTTCTTGCTGCAAGCCAGAAATATCTCTCTTCAGTTGGAAAACACGAGCTAAGTTGTTCTGGTTTCCATACATTTCTTTAAGATTCTTCCAAAGATGCATGGATGACTCAGCATAACTGAAAAACTCATCAATTTTTCGCTCCATTGAGTTGAGCAGCCAAGACATGACCAACTGGTCATTGCACAACCAAGCATCATAGCTTGAATAAGAGATCTCAAGCATTGGAATGGCCACATTGACATAGCCAAGTTTAGATCTTCCCCCTAAAGCTAATGTAACAGCCTTTTCCTTTTCCCAGGGAAGATAACTAAACTCGTTTAAAAGAACTGAACTAAGATGTTGGTTTGGGTAGACATCAACATCAGAAAAAGATGAAGGTGGAGAAATGTAGGAACTTTCTCCTTCAAGATTTATAGAGCTTTGTTGAGCCATAGCTGTGGGTTGAAAAATAGCTCAAAGAATAATTAGAAAAGTATACAGAAACAGGCCTATGAGGGTCACTGCTTTGATACCATGTTGTAGATTGAGAGTTTCAATATTCATTCAAATCATAATTTGTACAAGAGTCCTAATTAGTATATATGTACAAAAAGAAAGGAACATACTCCTATGTCCCCTTGATTTACGCCTAGTCCTAGTCAGCTAATTACAATCCCTTGAATAAGGACAAAAGGTAACCAGCTAATTACAATCATAATAGTACAAGAAAGATGACCCTAGAAACCAGCTATGGATTGAAGGAACGCTGGAGCATGCCCTAGGAACAAAGGCTATCATATTGCACAATGGATATAAGCCTATGAGATTGCACAATGGGTATAAGCCTTAACCTTAGTTGACTTTCTTCTTCCAATAATCCTAAACATATCTGCTATCGGCTCCTTCTTCTATGTCTTCTTCTTCATCTTTGTCGAGCCTCACAACGACCATTGCTGGATGATTAGAAAAGTCGCTATGGAGAAAGAAGATGAGAATGCAGAGTAAGAAAACAAGCAGGGTTGGGTTTCAATGGATTTTAGCCTAAAAATTGTTCACGTAGACATCGCGTGGCAGAGTAATTGGATGGAAAGTTGGAAAATCTAACGACAAGGGTAATTGACTAATTTTACAAGTCCTAGAGGGTAATTGACTAAAATTAAAGTTCAGGGGGTAAATTAGCATCTCCTTACAAGTTTAGGGATAAATTGGTTAATACCCTATAAAAAATAACTTGAAATGAAAGCAATGTTTTATCCTTTTTATGGGATCTTGCCATAAAAAAAGGGTTTGCTTATTTTTGTTGAAATTTTCTTTTGTTTCTCAAAATTATTTATTTTTATTTTTACAAATGACATTATTAGTGAGTTAAATTGTTAAATATTAGGAGAAGGGAGATCGGTTGGGATAGAACTCACCTAAACGCATAAACAATATTACTTTATGTCACTGTGTTAAAGCATCATATGCTCTGAAATTTATTCTTTTAAATTTATTTTCAGAATAAAATAGAAAAATAAAACTTCAAAGTTGAAAATTACAATAATATGGTAATTATAAGGTCGTATTTCATTAAAAAAAGGAAGATTTTATACCTTATCAGATGAGTCAAATCACAAATATTTTCACTAAAATTTTGTTTTGATATGCATAAAAAATTAATAACATGAAAATAAGAAAAGAAAAGAAAATTTAAAATAACCGAAAACAAAAAGAAGAAAGGAATTTATAAACAATCTTAAAATCGTAATCACACTCTCAAAGTGTAAATAATATCTTTTATTAAAAAAATAATATCTTTTATGAATGATAGGAGCATATTTATGCACCTTAGTTTAGCTTGTCTTGTGCATTTAAAGTGTTTTTCCTTAGTAAAGTAGTCTTTTAAGCTAGTTTTATGTATTTCAAGATTTAAGGGCAAAGTATGCAAAAGGATGCATTTTGGAGCATTTTGGAGCAAAATTGGGCTTGGAATGGATAGCATATGCTTGGAGCAAAAGGAATGGACGAAATTGAAGACCTAAAGGACGATTTGGAGTTACATCCTTTCCTAAACTAAGTAATAAAGCCTTAGGATATTTTCTGCCCAATATTTCCCACCATAGCAGCACCCTACATGCATTCACTCTTCATAATTCACTCACATGCTCTCCCATCATCATTCCCTCTTTAACCCATTCAGCCACATCCATGCACTCTTCATGATGGCAGCCACCAACCAACCTAGCTGTCATATTCCCTCTTTAATCATTCATCCACCTATAAATAAACATCCATTGCAGCCACAAAACAACCATTCATTCATTCACCATTCACGCCAGAAATTCATCCCCTCTCTATAACACATCCATACTTCACCATTCTTCATATTTTCTGCCCAAAAATAAGCCTTGAAGTCCCCTACATCCATCCCTATCCTAAACACATCATTCTACACCATCCATAACCCCCAAAACTCACAACAAACCCTTGTGCCGCAACAAAGAGAAGGAGAAAAGGGTTTAAACGTTCATACAATTCAAGTTTGAGTTGTTGGAATTTTTAGGTGCTTTCCTCTCCTTGATTTCAATGGTTAAAATTACTAATCTTTGTCTTGTACGTATGAGGAACTAAACCCCCCTTGGCTAGGGGGGGATTCGAAATACATGTTTATGTTTGCAATATGATTTGATTACTTCCAATTGCGTTTCATAAGTTGTGAATTCAATTTACTTATCTATGTGAGTTACATTGATTTGTGTGTGTTGGTTGAGAGTGCACGCTTGATTATCATGCATAAATTGGATGCTAGGAT
The DNA here is from genome assembly GCF_019419815.1 of Pyrus x bretschneideri. Lineage (NCBI taxonomy): Eukaryota > Viridiplantae > Streptophyta > Magnoliopsida > Rosales > Rosaceae > Pyrus > Pyrus x bretschneideri. The sequence continues at coordinate 69,681 of NW_025999461.1, forward strand.
ATAAGGAAATTTCACCTAATCGTTATGGAATTATATTCACAAGTAGTAAAGGTTGATGATCTCAATCGCGTTAAGTAAATTATTGGCATAAGTTTCATGCAATCATAGTAACAAGTGCTTCGTCAATGCTTATGGTTTTCATAGAACTTAATGATTCTTGCTTGTATCTCTATTATGCAATCATGTAGGGGACTTGTGGGGAATGTTTTGGGTTGTCGTATGCAATCATCCAATTCAATAACGTTAGGAAAATCTGAGGGTTAATTAGTGCAATTTACGGTTAATCTAGGGCGTTGAGAATTCATGGTTTATTGAAAAGCAATTAGAAATCGTTTTGTGTGCAAGTGTGACATGTGTGGAGAAGAACCCTCTAGCTAGCATTTCATCCATATTTTCATCAAATTCATCTTTACAATCTGTTTGAATTACATTCTGTGCATTTTATTTAATTTCGTCAAAAACTCAATCCCCCTTTGCTTTAATGTCCAACTTAGTTAGAAAATGTCTTAGTTTGTGTTTTTAAGTGTTTTGATTCATTTTATTACCCAATTTCGTCCAAAGTAGTCAAAGTGCTCAAAACTGCCCAGAAAGTGTTTTTAAGGCTGTTTTGAGTGTTTTGGGTGTTGTTTGAGTCTTTTGGTTTGTTTTAGTGTTTTAAGTGTTTAGTTTTGCATTCTTTGAGTCTAGTTTAGTGTTTTAAACTTTATTTTACGTTTTTGAGTCAGTTTCCAAGTGATTTTGCAATCCCTCCTAATCCCCGGTTAAAAACGATCCCTACTTATACTTATACTACAATTGTCACAAGAGGGTTTTAATTTGTGTGCGTATAATTCTCACATCAATGAAAAACTGATCATATTTAGTGTAAATAATATCTTTTATTAAAAAAAATAAGGATAAAACCGTAATCACACTCTCAACTAGATAAACAGAAGCTGATGGTAATTTTGTTGGATAGGAGAGACATTGGAAGTCCAGACAAGAAAATCTGAAAGTAGCAGTTTTCAGTCTTTTTCTCCTCCATTAATGGAGGGAAGAACATTTGTATAAACTCTCTCTCACATCACCACCTTCTACTTCTGCCGCCATTTCCTCAGATTCTCTGTTTCCTCCTCTGTTTCTCGTTATGGAGGAAAAGGAAAGCACTTTTCCCGAGTCACCCCCAGTGACTCAGACGGTGGGTATGTCCATGGTGGCCACGGCCGCGGCCACCATCGACACCACGGTGAGCTCGGACAAGAATTACGATAGCAACCCCTGTTTTGGAAACAACCCAAGTGACAGATATTGCAGCAGCAGCGAGTGTTGGGAGTGGTCATTTCTCTGGGAAGAAGAAGAGAGGGATGTTAGCTACATTGTAATGTTTGGAAATTGAAAGAAAATCAAGAAGAAAGCTGAAGAGAAGAAAGATCAACACAGAGAGTTTTACAGAGAGATAGATTTAGAGAGAGAAATATGCTTTTGTATTGATTGATAGAATGAAGGTTACACAATTGTTTTTATAAGGGAGAGCCTAACTACTCTAACCAACTTACTAACTGTATTGCTAACTTGTATACTTAATACTCCCCCTCAATCTCAACTGGGGAAACCCAGTTTGAGATTGGAAGAACATCTACAATCACTGAACACAATGTTGAACCATCTGCAATCTTGCAATCCCACACCAAAGTCTCATGAGCAACTCTTTTGACACACCAAATTCCTTATCGAAAACCTTGGTCCCGCCAGCCACAGCCACTTCCAAAGCAGCAACCCTCTCTGTGAACTTATCAACCTAGCCTATGATTCTAGCAATTGCATGAGAATCTTTTGACATCACATTGCTTTTGCCTTCAACCTGTCCATCATTGTTTAGCATCTCTTTGCTATTAACTCCAACTTCTCCAGCATTGATTGGCATCACTAAACTGCGCTATTTCATATTGGTTCTTTACAAAGAATTTCAGCCCCACAAATTGATGTCTACATCTCTTTAGCTACTGCAAACCAAATAGAAGTTTGCACCTTTTGCAGATACAATTTGTCCATCCAAAAAAAATTCAATATTCATCTGCCTCTCGCAGGAGTTTCAATCGAAGAACAGCCGCTTATAAAATTGTAACACACCCTCAGGCCGATTATAACAACTTCTTGCGGGATTACCCTTCGTGGGAATTACCGTCAACAACTTCATTTAACATTGGCTTCGGCCTTTAAACAGAAAAATAACAAACTATAGTGTGGCATCAGCCTTAACTATAGCACCACGGGATCGCCTTTTGTGGATTTTACCAAAATACAACTACTCTTAACAGTGGCATCGGCCTTCACAATTTCAACAACAGAAAATCAACATCTATGTAGGATTACCCTTCGTGGGATTTACCTACTTACATCACGGAATTACCCTTCGTGGGATTTACCGTTTACAACTTCATCAAACTTCATGGTATAACCGGACTTACTGTAGATTCATGCTAACAATTGAGTTGGTTAGACTCGACATTATAGGCTGTAATAAGGAAAATACTGCACCACTCCTCAGTTAGCTGCTGAACAATCTTCTTAGACATTACAGTTATGAATTTTGACACAAACCACAATCGGAACAACCACAAAATTGTACATACCAGAATGCAAGAATTCACACGCATTTTTCCAAATATATCAAGAGTTGCAGAAAGATCAAACCCAATAACCTTGCAGACCATCAGTGAAGTAGAGAAAGAATTTGACACCACCATACAAATTGCACAATCCATCAATAACCAATATTCTTGAATCCAAATATCACAAACATAGAAATTAAGCAGAAGTGGCTGAAAAACTTAACCTTCTCGAAAATTCTGAGCTTGGCATTTCGTCAAACACTTAGGCTGCACATAGGTCTAAACATTCTTCCATACCAGAGAACAGAGCACAGATCAAAATCCCAGAAAATAAAATTCAGAAAGCTGCACCACCAAGATGAATGAAGAAGCAGATAATCAATAGTGCAAAGAAAGCAAACTTTATTCTCAGTCACATCTTGTTTTCAAGCACCAAGAAATCAAAAGACCGACGGTGGAGCGAGATCTTTCAACTGTGGCCAATGAGACCAGAGAAGTTCTCAAATCGATGGCCAAAAAACATGTATAATCTGAGTATACAAACATTGCAGCATGTATGTTGCCACACCTCGCAGATGTCACATGTCACCATCCTCTGATTATTTGAGCTTGATTCTACAATCTCGAACCATGACTGCGGAGGTTCTCTCACAGCCCAACGACGTCAAGAAGACGAGAATCTGACCCCTACAACTCCGGCTTTGACCAAATCCTTGACGTCATCGACAACCTACTCGCCGCCAACCGCCAAAACCCACCTGACTGGTACACCGTTCTTCAAAAATCTCGACCCAGATCCGCAAACTCAACTCTCATCCAAACCCAGTTCAAGAAACTCAGGACTGAGTTCGCAAACCCAGCAAGAACTGGAAAAAAAAAATCAAAAGCAAAATCTACCCAGAAATTTGGAAAGAAAATAAGCTAGAAACAGAGGGAAATTAATGAGAAATGGAACCACCAGAATCAATGGCGTGAGCCTGGTGGCTCTGATACCATGTTAGCTACATTGTAATGTTTGGAAATTGAAAGAAAATCAAGAAGAAAGCTGAAGAGAAGAAAGATCAACACAGAGAGTTTTACAGAGAGATAGATTTAGAGAGAGAAATATGCTTTTGTATTGATTGATAGAATGAAGGTTACACAACTGTTTTTATAAGGGAGAGCCTAACTACTCTAACCAACTTACTAACTGTATTGCTAACTTGTATACTTAATAAGGGAGGCCCAGAAAGTATGATGCAGATGGAAATTTGAGGCCGGGGTATAATAGTAGTAATGACAAAACTAAGGGTGGCGCTGCCCCACCGCCGCCGCCCGGGTTTTATCTTTCATCCCCTCCAGTTTTCATCTTCTTCCAAAAAAGGAAGGGGGAGGCCTTCTGGATCCGGCCACTGGCAGATTTTTGCTTATGTGGGTAAGTTTATCAATAGGAAGGACTAGCAGTACTACAAAGTTTGAAGCTATTTTTTTATTTTTTATTATTTTATCTTTTTTGGTTCTCTGTGTTTGTTTGTTTGGTTACCGAGAAAATGCTGTAAAAAGGAAAGAAAATTTGAGTGGGATTAGGATAATGTGGTTGGTGCTTGGTTTGGTTGATACTCATTTGTGTTTTGTTTTGTTTTTTTTTTTTTTTTTCCTACATTTTCTGATGTATAACGGAAGACGTGTGACAGAACATAGCACAATGGCGTTCTAGGATTCATATAGTTGATACCATTTAGTGGGAAAAGGCTTTGTTGTTGATGTTGTTTCTGATGTATAAAGCTCAACTTATCTACCTAATAGAAGAAAAAAAGGAACTTTCGTTTATTCTTGTTAAGTTATCTTTTGTTTTCTTGTATTTTCTCACCAACCAAACAGACCCTTTCTGGCTAAATAGTTCATTTGGATACTAGGAAAATCAGTCTCACTTATTTTGGCAGGAGAGTTGTTTGCAAACACAGCTGGTGGGGACTTCACACCACGTGCGGTTAATGTTAGCTCTTGGGAGGTAAAATTTCCTCTATTCACTCATCCTCAACTGCAAAAATTCTTTCGTGTTCCCGAGTATCCTATACTCTCTGGGATTTTCCGCGGTTTAGATCTTGTGGGTTGCATGAAAAAACTGACAAAAGGGTACATAAAAATTGTGGGAATGCAGGATGTTGCAAGCAAAATATTTTCAATTTCTCAGAAGGGTCGAGACGTTTGCGTTCTCTTTGCAAATGGAGTTGTTTCTAACGTCACCATTCGCCGACGGGGTTCTTCTGGCGGCATTCTCACCTATGAGGTATAATCTCACATCTCCTTCTGTCAACATCACTTAGCCCCTTTTCTTTTTTGGTTGGAATTGCTTACAAGTAATATGTCTTAGGAATTTTTAACTACAGTTTTGCTGCTTTCTGCTATTTGATGCTGTTTTTTCTGCAACTGTTGTCTTTAAAATGTATGTCATTAGGGTGTTTGATTTGTTTAGCATCCTCTAAAAACATTCAACTTTCTTGCAGGGCCGCTTTGAGTTATTGTCTTTATCTGGGTCATTTACAGTCACTGAGACTGGTGGTGTAAAAGGTAGAACTGGCGGCTTATGTGTCCCCTTGGCAGGCCCCGACGGTCGCGTTATATGTGGTGGCATTGCTGGTGTGCTAGCAGCTGCCAGGCCTATCCAAGTAAACTCCTTTCTATTTGAATTGCGAAACATGTCCTTTTCATTTTCTGACCATAATACCAAATTACCCTCAGGGTAGCGGTATTCCAAGTCAATTGCGCGCTAACATACGTTTTAATTTTCCGCCATGGCAACAAACGATTGGCTTGGGATAAGCACAAGGGATTATGCATTTTAACTAAAATAATATAAAATGGATACCAGATACATAAGATCAGGAAGCTTGATGCCAAATGGAAAATAGGTCAGATTGTGGTTGGAAAAGGTTTTGACAAAGTTGTGTTGTTTGTGGTTAGATTGTGGTTGGAAGCTTCATGCCAAATGGATACAAGGCTCATAAGATCAGGAAGCATTATCGTGAGCATACAATAGGTTCCCCAATCTCATCTGCTCCAAATACAGTCATAGCAGCAACAGCGATATCTCAAGCACAGCCTAAAATTGAAACCAGACTGAACTCGACATCCCCTTCACCAGCACAGAGCCATGGAGGAGATGCAGATGAAAGCATGATTCAAATGCACAACACCAATGTTATGTCCACCAATGCGAGCTGGAATGGCGCATCTGTTACTGGTGTATCTGTAACCGGTGCTTAGAATAAGGTACCTATTATATGTGTGCTGCAGAGTGATGAAGCTTCACCGCAGATGGGAAGACACAGCAGGACGTACATCAAACTAATCAATTTTTCATTTTTACTGTTGTAAGATGGAGATTTTAGTGACAGTAGTGGATAGTTTCAGCTTCAGATTGTAGGAAAACAGAAACATTTGCAGCATCTATTTTAGCTTAACATTCTGAAACGGCCAAAATCAAAGGCATACAGCTGCTGAAATGGGCAAAGATCTGTTCAAACACAGGAAGGGGAAATAAAAAGCAAAACATAGCACTCACAATAAAATCGAACATTCAAACCACTCGAGCTTCTTCATAACAATGGGAGCAATTTTTGTAATATCTCAATCCTTCTGAAAATGGTTTATAATCTTGGAATAGAAACCCCAATCAGAATGTTCAGTTGTAATTGCAGGTTGGCCAAAAGGATGCTCTTTCACATACGAAGTAACATCGTCTGCATCTGCCAGTCCATCTAATTAAAGCCTCAACTCACCCTTGGGACCCAATCAAAAAGTAAACTTCTGAGTAACTGAGTACATTCTGTAACAACAAAGCAAAAACAGTGATCAAATCTAACTCATCACCCAAAGCCATGTCGTTAACTTGTTCAACCTTGTAATCAGTACAAAAGATTGCTGTGTTAGGCTGCAGACGAAAAACAATACAAAATTAGACAGAAAACAACAATCTCATCACCCGTTTCATGGTGCACTAACACTTCGATTTAATATCAAAGGTCAAGAATAAAACACAAGCGCATTCATTTATTGTCTACTTTTGATATGAAAGATGAGGCTGAGTGAACATACATTCATTGGTCACGTAACAACGAAGAGAAAGAGAGCATTTCTGCAATCTCAGATTTATGATTCTAAGAAACATTAAAATTAATAGTTTATTGACAGGAAAAATGTGTGTTACTTACAGGGTTTAGCAGAGCCTTGTAAGGATGGTCATCTATCAAGAGTGTGTTGATGAAGAATATTGGGCAATCCGGGAGGGAAGGCTGGCTCTCGAACCCTTGTTTTCCCATATCTTCTAAAGATTGGCTTGTCTTTCTTCTCCAAGGCCTTGAAACCTGAATCAGTACATTCAACTTGATCCTAACAAAAAGGAAAAACATTACCAACATGTTTACAACTTTTAGCTAGTAAGCGGGTCGAAAGGTAGGACAGATAGGTGGGCATAGCAGCATTCATATAGTTGGTTACTTACCCAAGCAAATACCAACTTGCTCCACAATCCTCACGTCACACAATTCAGGGCGTTCTCCAAGTACCATCTATGTCAATCACTTAAAAGATCAGAAACATTAGTGCGTTAACTTAATTATATATGCAAGCAACGAAACACTAATATGCAATCTCCTGTCCTATAAACGATCTTATTTTCTTTATTTTAGTAACAATATACAGTAAAATAAACAAATAATAACCCAAACTAGTAAAGCAGCTCAATTAGGATAAAACAAAAATGATTGACAACATATATAGAAATGGTAAAAGTGGGATTGACATGTGTTGCTTGCTTACTCCCTTGCAGAAGACCATATGCCCACTTCAAACCTTTCCAGGCAAAATTTCATGAAACCCTCACAGTAAGGCCCCTTCTACACTAGTAGTAGTAGTGTAAGCACACAGTAAGATTATTACGGACCATCAAAGCTAAATTTTGTTAAAAGAAACCCTTTACATAAACATGTAAGAAGACAAATGATTTAGTTAAGGGATACCCATAAAGCTTCCATAGGCGGCATCTGGATGGCGATATCTGGGTATCTTGGATGCTTCATCGCGGTGTACCCTATGGCAACGCAGTCCTCCAAGACTAAGAACAAAAAGCTTCTTCCTGGGGCCAAGGTTCAGTTTCTCCAAGAGAGGCCACATCTTTCTACAGTGCTTTCTTCAACTTCAGCTTCACCGTTCTCGTCAGAACGTTTTGTTCTTCATCTTTTCTGCCATATCTTCGGTATACGTATATGCATGCAAGATAATCAAAACCAATAAGTTAAGCTGTATTATCTTTAGACAGACGGGCACAAGGGGTTGGATTTATATAGCTGAGATTCGTGGCAGTTGAAGTACTGTTGGACGGATGGTTTTCCAAGGTTGATAAATATGTATGGGAAAACATGAAAGGGCCGTCCATATATTTCCGTGACGCTTTGGTTTCTGAATATTTTGATTATATATACAGACGACGGCATGCAGCCTAGTGGTCTCGCATTTATTGAGCTTCCAAGGAGCGGAAACATAAACTAATTTAGGTATCCCATATCTTCTCATACCTTGGAAAGAAAAAAAAAACAAAAAAAAAAAAAAAAACAAAAGAGTACACACATATATATATATATATATATAAGGATAGGATAAAGGGACAAACATTTTTACTCTTTTTAAACCTTTAGATCGATCAAATGACATCCAAGGGCTCTTATTATTCATTAAATGACATGGATGCTTATGTGGATTTTAACTAACATTAAAGAAAATAAAATGAAAAGCCATACAATCTGAAATGAATTAAAAATAAAATTAAATAGAAAGAAACCCTATGAGCGTGCAAATAAAATGAAAAGCCATAAAATCTTAAAGGAATTAATTAAAAATTAAATTAAATAGGAAGAAACCCCATCCGCATCTGTCTTTTTTATATAATATTAGCTCCTAATCAATAATTTCCTCCTAGTTTTCCGCTCAATCAGCCTCTTGGCCTCACTCTCCGCCATTAAATTTATGAAAACGGCCGAATTCCCAAGAATGTTCCTCAGAGTCTGAGCACCCTGGATGTCAACTCTCAAAACAATGTCGTACCCTTTCCCCAATTCATCCCTAATCTGCTGTTTGGGAATCCCCAGTATCCATTAACTCAAACTTTCATTCGAGCTTTTCTGTCATAAACAAACATACAAAACAAGCTGCAAAATAATCATCAGCCGTAAAACAATTGAAAGAAAGCCACAAATCAACTTACAGAAGTTTCCAGTAAAAAAGAAGTAACATACAGAAGTTGCAAGGAACATATCAAGATGACTTGGAACAACACTTTTCTTCTAAGATCTCCCCTAGACATGTTTCAACGAAATGGTTGTTCTCCCCGCCAAGCTTATTGACCAGAGAATAACATATGTGTTCTTCCAGTGTATAACCTGCCCTAAACATAAAGTCTAAAACAAGTAAAGAATCATCCAACCTGTCTCTTTGTGAAAGACATTCAACTAGTTTCCCAAAAGTTTTCCGCTTTGGTTTAAGCTTACTCTTTAACATGTCTAAGAACCATTCCATTCCCTCTGCCGCATCTCCTTGATCACACAATCCAATGATGATATAATTTTGTGTGCCGAAAGTTGGTTCCAAACCTCTATTCTTCATATCATTCCACAAACTTTTTGCTTCTTGTACAGCTCCAACCTGACAAAGATTTTCAATAAGTGGGGTGTAGGAGTAAGTTGATGGTTGTAAGCCTTGAGTCAGGAGCTCTCGGAATAAGTTCATACTCTCTACTATCTTGCCTTCCTTACAGAAACCTTGGATTAGAGTGTTGTATGTAATCAAATCACGAACAATACCCTTATGGGGCATTTCAGTGAATAATCCATATGCCTCATCGGTCCTTCCATGTAAACATAGTCCTCTCATCATTGCGTTGTAACTGACAGTGGTTTCTTTATAACCTCTATCACACATCTCCTTGTATAAGATCTTGGCCTCTTCAAAACTACCAATCTTACAGAACCCCAGAATCATTGTATTGTATGTGTACTCATTTGGACGATATCCCTTCTCAATCATCTCAAACCACAGCTTCCTAGCTTCCCCAACATAATCCATTGTGCAAAGACCACGAATCATGGTAGTATACATGACAGTATCTGGGGCATAGCCTCTATCCTTAAGATCATTGAAAACCCGTAAACCCTCACGCCCCTTTCCTTTCTTACACAGCCAATTGATTACCTCCTGATACGTATAATTGTCTGGGTCACGGTTCTTTGAAATCATGATGTGGAGGAGTTCAGACACTCGAGTATAATTCTTCTCCTTACAAAACCCAGAAATCAATTTATTGAAAGCAGCATTTCCAGGGACTAGTCCATCTACCAAAACCTGCCGAAGAAGCTCATATCCTTTTGAAACATTGTTATCAACACATAATGCTTGAATGAGATACCCAACAGTCTCAACATCAGCTACAACACCACATTCTATCATTTCTTGATACAATATCCATATAATATCAGTCCTCCCCACTTTAAGGCAACCTGACAAAGCCGCATTCCAAGTCATTATAGACAGGCACACTCCAGCCCCTTTCAACCTATAAAACACATCAACCGCCTCCTGAACATATCCACCCTCGCAAAGACACCCAATATAACTTTCTAATGAAGCAGGATCAGGGCTAAAACCGGTACGTCCAAGAAGCAATTTTGCAGCATTGCAGGCCTTAGCCTCCACGAGCGCAGTGAAAAGCGCATTACATGAAACGGGGTTGGGCGAAAACCCATTCTGAGAGCTCAACCAGAAGAAAAACCGAAGCGAGAAAAACACATTCGTTTGGTGCTTCAAAAGCTCAGTGAAAAATTGGGGGTCAGTGAAATTAAAAGAAGGGTAATGGGATGGCAGAGTCTGCTCCCATCTGGGTTTTGTTCTAATAATCTTACAAATCTGTTGAGAAATTTCTGTGAAGTCAGAATCTTTTGTTTCGGTTGTGAGGTATCTGACTTGGGTATTTGGGTTTTGCCAGGCACGGTGGTTGTGGCGGAGGAAGATTAGGATTGACGACGGAGCTCTGGCCATGAACTATTAGCTCTGTCTCTCTTTCTCTCTCTCTCTAGCTAAGAATTGAATCAAAAACTCTCTGTTAACATGGAAATGAAGCTCGAAATTATTGCACAAATGGTGGGAAAAAAAAGTTCCGAATGTGAAGTTTCACTTACTGGTAAATGGGTTTTGAAACAGAAATGTGCAGACTGCAGAAAAAATCAATTGCATCCTCTACAGAGTCTACACGGTCCGAAGCCTGCACCCAATCAATACAAAAATATCAATTACGATTACAATTACAAGTCAATCTAGCATACATAATAACATTCACAGAAGCACTGAATCTGTTCCAAAAGACAGAACAATGAATAATTAAACCAAATTATAAAGAACCTGCACAGTAGCAGAGGTGAATAGACGAACACAGCAGCCATATGAGAATACCAGAAAATTGACCCCAACGGAAGTTGGGAGGTTAATAAAAAACCCCGATAAGCATAGAGAAAAACACTTCAAGCCGGTGGCTGGCCGGTGGCTGAAAACACAGAGAGAGGAGGGCTCGGTGCTATCTGGCTGAGGGAGGCTGCGCTTCAAGCCTTCAAGTTCAACGATGGAAGGGAACTGAAATGAGGATGGGCGATGCGACATGGACAGGAGAACCCTAAAAACAATAAACGGCACAGATCAAATTTCAAAACAATGAAGGGTTGAAATAATTCTCTTATAATTAAAAAAAAAAAAAATATATATATATATATAATATTTATTTTCGGTTCAGCATGAGATTACCGAAAAATTGGGAAGACAATACCGAATCTCATACCGAAATTTCAAGATCGGTTCAGTATATCATCCCCAGAATTTTAGGAATTTTGGTTTGGGATTGGAATTTTTTCGGTTTGGTTTGGAATTTTTAGGAATTTTTTTCCGACCCTATGACTTACCATGAGAGAAGACGACGTCACGATAGTTGTGGTGGAGGTGAAACCGTGAGAGAGATTGGAGAGGAGGAGGAGTGGTGGACGGCCAACGACTGAGAGAGACCGAGTGACGGAGTGAGAAAAGTGAGAAAGACTAAGAGAGAGAGATTCCAGTCGCAAGTCTTTATTACCGCAGGACTCCACTCTGGTGTGACCAAGTCCTTATGAACTCGGATAAGCACCAATAGAAACAAGCCATGTGGATGACGATTTTAATTGAAAAACTAATTCTATACGATTCGGTACCAAACCGACTAAGCACAAAACCAAACCAATCTTGTACCCATACCAAATGAACCGGAAAAAAAAAAAAAAAAAAAACCGAACCTACGGTTCAGTTCTCGATAGTTTTTGCCTAGGCCTACCATTAGGTACTACACCCTAATGCTCAATCATTAAAAATGATCCCTAGGATTGGCAAACGGGTCGTGTCTATTGTGTTCGTGTCGTTTTCGTGTAACACCTGTTATCTTAACGAGTCGTGTCGTGTCATACCTATTATCTTAATAGGTCGGGTAAAGTGACCCGACCCGTTATGACCCGTTTAGAAAAATGTATTTTTTTTCTTAAATTTTCACATACCACACATTTCCATATAAATATTATTTCAAAACATTAAAACACATTTGTCGTTTAAGTACTACATCTACATTCAAAAATAAGAGCCTGTTAAACAAACATCCATACACTACTAGTCTATTACAAAATATTACATGTGTAAGGATATGCAAAATGAAAGAATTTTTGTTTTCAAGGTTGTGAAGCCTTTCTCAAAAGTTTGAACCTTGCCAATGAAACTCAAAGCTTGCATATTATTCCTTTTACAAAATCCTCAATTTTCATCGATCATCATGACATAAGATTTTATGGTATCCACTAGTGTAAATATTTTACATTAAAGATCGAATTCATTCATTGTATTCATATAGGGTCAAGGAGTGTACCTGCAAAAAAATCATCAAAATCGGAATTAAAATAACCGTTAAATCATGATTTTTTGTTGATAACCGTTGAAAAGTTTTGTCTCGTTACTTGATCTCTGAACGTTTGTTTTTTGTGATTTTTGGCGTATGCGATCTTGAAGCATATACAAACAAGTTTGATGGTTGGATCGTTGAAATTATTTTCGTAGAATGCGTATACCATCAAAATGATAGATTCACTAACATTTAGAGTTTATTTATACTTTCATTAAGTATAACATAAGATTTTGTGGTATACACTAGGGTAAATACTTTAAATTGAAGATCGAATTCATTCATTGTATTCATATAGGGTCAAGGAGTGTAGCTGTAAAAAATCATCAAAATTAGAGTTAAAATAACCGTTAAATCGTGATTTTTTTGTTGATAACCGTCGAAAAGTTTTGTCTCATTACTTGATCTCTGAATGTTTGTTTTTTGCAATTTTGGCGTATGCGATCTTGAAGTATATACAAACATGTTTGACGGTTGGATCATTGAAACTAGTTTCATAAAATGTGTATCCCATCAAAACAATAGATTCACAAGCACTTTAGAGTTTATTCGTACATTCATTAAGTATAACATCAGATTTTATGGTATCCACTAGTGTAAATATTTTAATTGAAGATCGAGTTCATTCATTGTATTCATATAGGGTCAAGGAGTGTAGCCGTAAAAAATCATCAAAATGGGAGTTACAATAACCATTAAATCGTGATTTTTCATTGATAACCGTCGAAAAGTTTTGTCCCTTTACTTGATATCTGAATGTTTGTTTTTTGTGATTTTTAGTGTATACGATCTCGAAGCATATACAAACAATTTTGACGGTTTGATCGTTGAAATTAATTTCGTAGGATGCGTATCCCATCAAAACGATAGATTCACTAACACTTAAGAGTTCATTCATACTTTTATTAAGTATAACATAAGATTTTGTAGTATCCACTAGTGTAAATATTTTAAATTGAAGATCGAGTTCATTCATTGTATTCACATAGGGTCAAGGAGTGTGGTTGTAAAAAATCATCACAATCAGAGTTAAAATAACCATTAAATCATGATTTTTCAATGATAGCCGTTGAAAACTTTTCTCCCGTTACTTGATCTCTGAATGTTTATTTTTTGCAATTTTTGGCATATTCGATCTCGAGGTATATACAAACATGATTAATGGTTGGATCATTGAAATTAATTTCGTAGAATGCGTATCTCATCAAAACAATAGATTCACTAACACTTAGAGTTTATTCATACTATCATTAAGTATAACATAAGATTTTATAGTATCCACTAGTGTAAATATTTTAAATTGAAGATCGAGTTCATTCATTGTATTCACATAGGGTCAAGGAGTGTACCTGTAAAAAATCATCAAAATCGGAGTTAAAATAACCGTTAAATCGTGATTTTTCGTTGATAATCGTCGAAATGTTTTCTCCCGTTACTTGATCTCAGAATGTTTGTTTTTTGCAATTTTTGGCGTATGCGATCTCGAAGTATATACAAACATGTTTGACAATTGAATCATAGAAGGCGTATCCCATCAAAATAATAGATTCACTAACACTTAAGAGTTTATATGAACTTTCATTAAGTATAACATAAGATTTTGTGGTATCCACTAATGTAAATATTTTAAATTGAAGATCGAGTTGATTCAATGTATTCGTATAGGGTCAAGGAATGTAACTGTAAAAAACATCAAAATCGAAGTTAAAATAACCGTTAAATTGTGTTTTTTCATTGATAACCGTCGAAACATTTTGTCCCGTTACTTGATCTCTGAATGTTTGTTTTTAGCAATTTTTGGCTTATGAGATCTCGAAATATATACAAACATGTTTGACAGCTGGATCGTTGAAACTAGTTTCGTAGAATGTGTATCTCATCAAAACAATTGATTTACTAACACTTAAGAGTTTGTTTATACTTTCATTAAGTATAACCTTATAGTGTAAATATGTTAAATTGAAGATCGAGTTCATTCATTATACTCATATAAGGTCAAGGAGTGTAATTGTAAAAAATTATCAAAATTGGAGTTAAAATAACCGTTAAATCGTGATTTTTCTTTTTATAACCGTCGAAAAGTTTTGTCCCTTTACTTGATCTCATAATTTTTTTTTTTTGTAATTTTTGGTGTATGCGATCTCGAAATATATACAAACATGTTTGACGGTTGGATCATTGAAACTAGTTTCCTAGGATACGTATCCCATCAAAACAATAGATTCACTAACACTTAAGAGTTTATTTATACTTTCATTACGTATAACATAAGCTTTTGTGGTATCCACTAGTGTAAATATTTTAAATTGAAGATCGAATTCAATCATTGTATTCATATAGGGTCAAGGAATGTACCTGTAAAAAATTATCAAAATCGAAGTTAAAATAACCATTAAATCGTGATTTTTTTTTTTTATAACCGTCGAAAAGTTTTGTCCTGTTACTTGATCTCAAAATGTTTGTTTTTTTCAATTTTGGCGTATGCGATCTTGAAGTATATACAAACATGTTTGACGGTTGGATCATTGAAACTAGTTTCGTAGAATTTGTATCCCATCAAGTTCAATGATGTGTGTGTATATATATATATTAAGTGGATTTAAATCTATATATTTTGTACATATAATTGACCGGTATACAGAGTAGTACATCACGTGTCATTATAAAAATAGTGGGATATGTGTGATAAAAAGTTAATAACTTAAAAAAATAAAAATTCTCACCACTTTTATTAAAACACATGATGTACTATTTATGTTCCCGTTATAATGAAAAATTTCTCAAGAAAAAAAGGGGAGAGAGAGAGAGGTAAATGACATACATGTGTTAGGAACACAGATGTTGGATCTTATCCTAACAATAACAAGTGCACACTTGAGAGACCACGGTGGAAAAACCCATCCTACTAATAGCAAGCAAAATTGAAAATACCACTAGGTCCCATCTTTCCCTCTCTTTTTTGTTTCCTTTTCAGCTTTTCTTATAATTTTCATTTTCCCCTCTCTTTTTCTTCAAAGGGCAGCATGATGCATATTAATTATTATAGTTTTTAGGGGTATAAAATTTAATTTAAAATTTAATATATATATATATAATTATTATAGTTAATATTTTGGGGGTATAATTATTATAGTATATATAATTATTATAATTATTATAGTTAATTTAATATATATACATATATATATGACATCCCACATCGCCCAGGGGAGTGATCCTTATATGTATATTTTCATCCCTACCTAGCACGAGGCCTTTTGGAAGCTCACTAGCTTTGGGTTTCGTAGGAACTCCGAAGTTAAGCGAGAAGAGGGCTAGAGCAATATCGTGCTACGATGGTGGAGCGGGCCCGTGATGTGGTGGACCCCGGGTCGGGATGTGACATATATATATTTATTATAGTTTTTATGGGTATAAAATTGTTAAATTAATATATATAATTATTATAATATTTTTGTAGGGTTATAAAATTATTAAATTAATATTATGTTGATTGTGTATTGTGTTACTCACGTGTATACCCGAACCAACCTGTTATCTTAACAGGTGCTTATCGGGTTACCCGATAACGACCCGATTCGTTATCGTATCGACCTGAACACCTGTTAATTTCGTGTCGTGTCGGGTTATCGGGTCGTGTCAAAAATTGCCAGGCCTAACGATCCCGACCAAAGATTTGATGATGGCCTTTATGGGAAAATCATTTTCCCAGTTGCTATGGAGATGTCACTTTTATGTTTCAATGTACATATTCTTTTAGGTCAACAATCCAAAGGCAATTGGCCTTCTCATCAGGTATGATTAACATATTAAGTAGTTATCACACATAAAAGATAACATCATCAACAATTTTTACTACCTTTGTTTTGTCTTTTTTGTCTTCATTCTCTTGTTTATGTCACTTAATTTTTATTACTTTATTGAACGCAAACACAAATGCTAGAAAAAAAAAAAAAGGATTGAAAGGTAGAAAATAACATGTGAATATTATTTCCCATAAATAATTTGAAGACTAGGAGGTACGAAAGCTACAAATTAGTGTATAAGTTTCTTACATTGGTTTTAGTGTTATTGGTTACAACCGATTCAATGGAGAGTGCGTTTTCGCCCCTCTGCCCGACAATTCCTGGCTTCACAACTGGGCATAAGATGAGCTAGCTAGGAGTGGAGGCAGCTAGACACAAATAAAATAAAATAAAATAAAAAACAAAAAACCAAAACTCAAGTGCAAACGCACCCACTATAGTTCTATTACTGCTGTTAGGATTAGGATTTTATCACAAAAGGTTTAAGTATTAGTTGAAGTGAGGTTGAGATATTTAGTCTTTCCTTTTTCTCTATCTCTACCTAATGTGGGATATTTCAACAGAGACTAGTTACAATTATTATTATTATTTTAGTAGAGTGATAGTATGAATCTGTTAAATAGTTATTTGGTAAAGAAAAGAATCGATAGGGATCGAACCCGGATTAGAAGTTAGTTATTATTTATAAATGAGGCAATTAACTAGGGTATTTTCATGCTATATATCTAATTTATAGGTTTTTTTCCCATGAACTATGCATCATATTAGTATAGTTTGATTTATACGAGTATTTTTGGTTTAAAATTCTGGCGGGAGTTTAGCACGTCGCCCATCCGTAGGAAAATTCTTGGACTCACCGGCATTATTTGGTAGCCCTTCCGAACACCTTCAAGCAATCATT
>NW_025999462.1:0-86064 GCF_019419815.1 Pyrus x bretschneideri
AGAGATCCCTTGTTGCGCATTCACTTGCCTCCATGGCTAAGTGGCTTAACCCCAACGATGCCATGGACACCCTCATGATGGAGTGACTTTGACATAATCAAAGATTAAGGACCTAACCACAAGACAACTGTGATGCCTCAGGTCAAAAGACTAATTTGCATTATCCCAACCATGAGTTCTCATGTGACATGAATATGAAAACTCTTTGTTGATCGTGTTCAGTGAACTCATTCTCTATTGAGCACCTACGTACTTGTCTTGATGTCACACACACCAATGACTCGAGACTAGTCACTCTCCTTGAGAGAAGACATAGCACGTACTGATCTTAACGGACTGTTAATGCCCAATTGACAATCCTATGATCAGGAACGTTTAGGATGTGTCAACGAAAGAATGGTCTCATGAATCTAACTTCTTTAGATCGCATTCTTCCAATCACATATTCCTTGGACTTATCGTTTAAGCATATAACATTTATATGAGACGGCTCAAACAATAATGTTTGCCCTTAATATTAAACTAGATTAGTTTAACATGTGAAATGTCCATAAAGTATCATCATATGATTGGTTTTAGGGCACATTTCCAACAATCTCCCACTTGCACTAGAGCCAATCAGCTTAGTCATCAGTGATGATACCTTTTCTGTAGTCATTTCATAAATGGCTGAGTAGTAGGCCTAGACAATGGATATCTATATGTTATCCATAGAAGCAACCTTGAGAATAACGACGTCACCATTATACATGATTCTCAATCATGTGGTTCAGTCTCTCATTTGAGTTCGGACCTTGATGAGACCTTGATTCCCTGGCTTGAGCTATCGCCCCATTAGTGTCATACACTTTCTGGTTGGAACCGAATGGAGAGTTCATGAATGAACTTTCCCATCCAAACAACAATGTTGTAAGCTTCTATATGGCAATATATTTTGCATACATGATGGAACACATTAAAGTCATTTACTTTTAACGTTTCCACCCAAATATCTCTTTAGTCATAATAAAGAGATATCTCATTATCACTTCATTCATAATGAAGAGATATTCTATGATGGATTAGATTCATAATCTAATACATTTACGCTTCCATTACGTTACTCTAATTCTTCCTCATTCTTGAGGAATCCATCCTTAGTATTTCTTAAATACCTAAGGATTCACTTGACAGTTGCCATGGTTCTGATCCTGGGCTTGCACTGATATCATCTTGTCCCGTTCTAGGTACAACTTATATCAATGTTTTCATACAATATGAAATACATAAATCACTTTTCTGCGTATGCATAAAGGATTCTATTTACGCATTATTTCTTTGGGAGTCAAAGGGTATATTCCCCTTGAGAAGAACAACTTCCTAGTCTCACTAGAATTGTCATTCTAATTGAAGTTTATCATCATATGAGAAACTTCCTAGCATCTCTTGTCTATTTTAGGGATTGATATAATCCAATTATATCTTGAAATCTATCATTATAGATTTCCATCCCATGTATATAGACTATGTCTCCCATATACATTCTATCATTGTAGAATGTTTAAAGTCATAACTTTAACGATGAAGAATTCCTTTCATTTTCAAAATTAATATATATCATGTATATATATTCAAATTTAGGAATATGATCAACTCCCACTAATCTTTTGTAAACCTAGTAAACAAAAGATTCATTTACATCTTTATGAGAAATCAAACAATTGATCTTTTCTCATAAGACGCTTATAGCTCCCACTAGCTTGCTAAGATCCATGATGGATGGATCTCTACAACTAACCTGTCTTGTGATTTATAGTTTTAGACATATATTATCAAGACTATCTTAATAATGGTTTCGGAAACCCATATTATGTCCAAACCATTCAACTGAGACGGTTTATAAATCCTTCTGGACTACCTTGGAGCTTGTGGTATAGGAACTAGGTTGTCTTAGAAGTATATATCATATATATAAGGGTAATTGATAATGTCCAACGAACTAAATCTTATTCATGTTCATTCTTCTCCTAATGGAGAAATTCATTATCTTACGATGCTACTTTCCTTGATATTTTTCAAGGAAATTAATCTAAAGTGTTACTTTTTCCTTGGATCAAATCTAAGGAGGTAAATACTTTAGACGTCTTACTCATCTACTTACATTTCTTGAATTCTTTGAAACCTTTTGCAAAGTATTCGGACTTGTGTTTATTCAAAATAAACTATAATCCAACCGAGAGTGATCTTCGGTGAATGTCATACAACATGAGTAGTATTATGTTGTGGACAAGTGCCACTAACATCTAAGTGAATTAACCTAAACAACTTTGTGATTCTTTCTTCTTTCCAAAAGAATAAAGATTCGAACATTTCGCCTCTATACAATTTTAACAAGAAGGTATTGGATCCGGATCTAAAGATCCAAAGCATCCATCTATGACCAACTCGTAACTTATGTTTTAGAGGTATCACAACTCAGTTGGGATTAGTCACTACCTTGCAACCTTTTGGGTTTTAAGCATCATCGTATTCTAAACAGTTAAACTACCACATCATCTCTACTATAGAGACAACCAATTAAATTACAATAATCTAATTATTGATTAATAAAGAACAATGTTTTGTCAAACAAAACATTTATCCATCTCTACTATAGTGACGGATTTAAGTTCCTTAAAATTGGAATGTAAAGACAATCTTTAGTATTTTCCAATTTCTTTGGTAGTTCATATGAGGAAGTAAGTACAATCCGCTTTCGCAGAGATCTATATTTTATTCACTTTCCGAATGTGAAGTACTTTCTCTTCTCTCATTAATCTTCTACTTATTTATTAGCACACTTTTACAACAATTGTAAAACATATTTACTAATACAGAATCATACATTCAAGTAGAAGAACCAACTGTTTCAAGAACATTTTACAACACCTTCGAAAGGTGTGTTCTTGACACTTGCAAGACATTTCTTGCAAATACCCCTTCCAATGTCCAACCTTTCATAAAGAAAGTTTGTTCCCTTGGAGTTATTTTGCCTTCTTCATTTGACTTCTCCTTTGAATACAATAGTCATGGTCCCTAAACTCCCACTATCTCTCTTGAAACTTATTTCAATTGTGTTATACACATCAAACAATTTGGAGAGTGTGCGGTTATTGTTCACTATATAGTTTACAATAAACTTAGTGAACCATTAGGATAGGGACACAAAGGTGAAGTCCTTGCCTAGTTTCCATCTCGTTAAGTGGTTTAACACTTCAACACTCAATGATTCAAAATCATCATAAGTCCATATAAATGGACTATTTTTATCAACCAACCATTATGTTCTAAACATAACAACAAACTCTCAAGAGTTGTTCAAGGCAACTCTCATTTCTTCATACAACAATTTGTAAGTGAAGAATCATGGCACATAAAGTGTCCATGCCCTTGTGCTTACTTCTCAAGTTCCTTGTTCGTGTAACAAAGAGACAAGCACTAAAGTTTGTGTTGATTAAGGGTTGTTCAAAGCAACTCTTATTTCTTCATACAACAATTTGTATTTGAAGAATTATGACATTAAAAGTGTTGTCCTTCTCATGTTAGACTTATCTAACATATTCTTCCAATGATACATTATCAATAGGAAGATTGTGAGGATGAGACTACTTAGTTACATCTACAAGCCATTAAAGACAATCTATGGATTGTAGAACTAAGTCCGGAAATTAAAGCATTTGGCTTTTCTTTGTCAAGTTTTGGATAGCGTTTGCAAATATATTGGTAAACAAATACATAACGAATATAAATTGATTGATTTTAAGCCATTTGATTCGGGTCTTTAAATCAAATAGCACCACCCACTATTTTTAGCAAATTCCATATCCCTCATCGGAATTCGAGAGTTTTGGAGGAAACTCTTAGTAGGGTATGGGAGGCTCACTATTATCAAGCCCACCTCACGATGATACGATGTCGGTTAGCAATAATAATAATGAGAGAGTACGCTTACTCATTTGCATCTCTTGCAAGTACCCATCTTATTTGGCCTCTAGAGAATGTTGCCTCACAATGATATGATATCGGCGCCATTGCACTTAGTTAAGTTATTCCCACCATGCTTAGTTCATGAAGGGGTTCAAGAATAGCCTCACAATGATATGATGTTGGCCATCCTCGTTGCCTACACTCACCTCATCATATGCGTATAGACTCTTCCTGAATGTAAGCATGCACTTTGTACTCCCCCATGATAGGGTGAAGCCGGTGTACAAGTCACAAACGATTGGAGCCTACCACGGTGGAAGGCCACGAAGAGATATTCAAAGCATCTCTCGCTTATCAACTTAATATTGATTTGGTTGAGGGTTTTTAGGTCTCATCACATATAAACATACATTTTAATCCAATTAAAACATTTTGGTCCTATTACAACTATTGGTCCATATGATTGATTTAGTAGTATATAATACTCCCACTATGCTTTTAAAACGGTTTTTAAAGCAAGACTATATGGTACTACTAACATAAGGTTTGCATTCATTGATGGACTATATAGTTGCCTTAGGGCCTTAGGATGACTATGAACCTTTGATTCGATTCAACACGAGCCTAGTGTTGAATCTCGGTCTAGGGATGGTGATTGATTTTAGTTACGCGTTTAATCACATTAAGGCGTGTTGTCTTATTGGGCGTTGGACCCAACTACTCCAATTTCATGCATATCGAATAAAACAAGAAAGGAGTACTTCAAAGTAAATAAGAGCTTATGCTCTTTTACAACAATTGATCAAATCAAATTACTTTAAAGTAAAGAAGAGCTTATGCTCTTTTACAACAATTGATCATATCAAATTAAAACCAAAATTTAATCTACACATTCCCATGGTTCAAACCAATTTGAAACGGCCTTTCACATAGCTCAATTATAGTAGGCTTAGGTTCATAATCACCCTTTCTTTAATTAATTAACGCTTTAACTAATTAAACTTGAATGCAACATTTTCATTTGGTTTTTGTATCCATAGAATTGATTTAAATGGAGCTAAATGAAATGAAAATCCAATTCTCATTTAAAGAGACAAAACAATTTTGTTCTCTACCTAATTTGGGCCAAAATGCTATGACCTCAACTTGTTTGGGCCATAGTGCAATTAACCTCAACTTTTGGGCTATTTTGCAAAAACTTAAACTTTTGGGGTCACTTTGTAAAAACACAAAAGTCCACTACTTCATGTAATTACAACTAGAACCCAAAAATTTCCACAAAAAATAAAAATTCATTAAAGGAGCAAAACAATTTGTCCTTTTAGTGATTTTGGACCTTTACGTAAAAACGTAAACTTTTGGGTCAAAATGCAAATACACAAAAGTATCAAAACTTTATATAATTGCATAAAAGCCCCACAAGGACCCTAATTGAGTAGGGTGGCCGGCCACTTGAAACAAAGTGTATAAAAATTTCAAAGTTTTTTGTAAGTGGGGTGTGTGTAATGGAATAAATCATTACACACCAACCCACTAAAATTTCTTTAATTTTTCAAAATAAATATCTAATATATTTAAACATAAGAAATTTTTCAAAACAAAAACTTTATGAAATAAATCAAAACTTTGAATCAAAACACCAAACCTTTTGTTCTTGGCAAGAACATATCAAGAACAATGAAGAACATTCATGAAAACCCATAAGAGCTCCATGAACATTCTTCACCCAAAAACATACCAAAACCACTCAAACTTAAGGGAAATAACATACAACCATACTAGGCTACATAGGGGTTCCAAAAGTCACTTTAAAACACTTTTAACAAGTCAAACAAGAACCCAAAAATCCACCCTTTGGATTTGGCCGAATTTCCCCAAAAACATGGCACCAAATTTTAGCTCCAAAATTCATGCTCATATGAACTACATCTACAACATTTGAGATGGCAAATTTTCTAACAAAATTTACATTCAAAGAAGCAAGAATAAAGCTTGTAACAATTACAACATTCAAATCACAAACTATGAACTACAAAACCCAAAAGGATTCACCAACAACTAGACTTAGGCTCTTGATACCACTTGAAGGAAGATTTGTGAAAAACATGTTCATTTAAGCAACATCAATAGCATGCAATTAACAATTAAAGGCGGAATCATGCTTGTATGCACTTAAAACAAAACATTTACCCATGAAATTCAAAGCCTAGTAGATAGGTGAACCAAGACTCAACTCAAAACAAAGTGAGTTGAGAAATCAATACCTTTGTAGATTCCTCTTTGCATAAGCAAAGGCTAATCACCCAAAGAGAGGGCCTTCATTCCTTGCATCTTAGATCCATGGATTTGGATGGATGAAAAGGTTTCTCCAAGTTCCCAAAATTGAGAACCTCTAATGATTCATCACCAAGGCATAATGAAGAAGAAATGAGTGACCTTGGAGGAGTTTGATTGCTAGATGATCCCTCCAAGGTGGCCGAAATTTTTGAGAGAAAGGAGAGCTTGTGTTCTCATCCTTTCCCCAAAAATAACCCTTAGTAAATTTTAGGCTATAAAGTCCTTTATATAGTCCCTTCAAATAAGTGACCTAATGGACCAAAAGCCCTATTCTTTTACACATGGCCGGCCTATAGGTTTATTGGGCTTTCAAGCCCTTTGTTTTATTCAAGTTGTCATACAACTTGAGTTAATGGGCTTGACATTCAAATCCCATTGGGCCTTGCGGCCCAAAACTAACCTGAGGTCTTTAACGAACTTATTCGTTTGATTAATTAACATATTAATTAATCCTAGCCTTAGATAAATAATTAAACCATTTAATTATTCTTACTCATCTCCGTTGTTTCTTCAAACTCTACCTTACTCGGTGAACGATCCATTAGGTTCCTTTTAGCGAGGCAGTGGGCGATTAAAACTCTTTCTAATCGATTGTGAATTGAAACTTACTTTCAATTCTCCCGTTAGTGATAATACACTTTTAGGGCTTCCACAAACCATGGTTGACGCCTAGCAGCATGTCATGGTTACCCAAGCTAATCAGAAGAGGTGGAGAACCTATTCAGTTTAGGATTACAAATGCAATACGGTCTTTCTCTAATACAATACTCTTGACCACATTGTTTGGTTTGATAGTTTATTCATGTCTACTATCCAATGTGAATCTTGTACTTATATGATTACCTTGAATGTGATCTGGAACGCATTCCAACATCTCATTCATACTCTGGCCAGAGATTCTAAATCATATCATAGAGTATTCTCCCTCAAACAGTTTGAAGGTTAGAGATCCCTTGTTGCGCATTCACTTGCCTCCATGGCTAAGTGGCTTAATCCCAACGATGCCATGGACACCTTCATGATGGAGTGACTTTGACATAATCAAAGATTAAGGACCTAACCACAAGACAACTGTGATGCCTCAGGTCAAAAGACTAATTTGCATTATCCCAACCATGAGTTCTCATGTGACATGAATATGAAAACTCTTTGTTGATCGTGTTCAGTGAACTCATTCTCTATTGAGCACCTACGTACTTGTCTGATGTCACACACACCAATGACTCGAGACTAGTCACTCTCCCTGAGAGAAGACATAGCACGTACTGATCTTAACGGACTGTTAATGCCCAATTGACAATCCTCTGATCAGGAATGTTTAGGATGTGTCAACGAAAGAATGGCCTCATGAATCTAACTTCTTTAGATCGCATTCTTCCAATCACATATTCCTTGGACTTATCGTTTAAGCATATAACATTTATATGAGACGGCTCAAACAATAATGTTTGCCCTTAATATTAAACTAGATTAGTTTAACATGTGAAATGTCCATAAAGTATCATCATATGATTGGTTTTAGGGCACATTTCCAACACTTTCTCCATTCTTCGGGATTCTTGGGAATTTGGGGGTTGGATGCTTGAGAGCTTTAGAGTTTCAAAGCTTCAAGGATTTTGGATGTGTGGGGAGTATTCTCTTCCATTTTGGGAGTAGAGAAATGTATTTGTGAATTGGTGTTTGTGTGTCTATTCCTCTTGATGGAGAAGCCTATTTATAGGCTTTGAGAGTGAATCACCACCAACCATTTTTTTGGTGAAGTGAGTGGATGTTGTAGGTGAAGTAAATGGAGTTGGTAGGTGAAGTAAGTGTGTGAGGTTGGTGAAGTAAATGGAGTTGGTGGGTGAAGTAAGCGGATGTTGTAGGTGAAGTAAATGGAGTTGGTAGGTGAAGTAAGTGTGTGAGGTTGGTGAAGTAAATGGAGTTGGTAGGTGAAGTAAGTGTGTGAGGTTGTAGGTGAGGTGAGGGAATGATATAGGTGAAATAAGTGTTGTATTGGTTAATATTTATTTCACTGAAATTTCGATGTCTACAAATGCCCCCACTTCAAAGCGCGCCGTAGATATGTGCTTGTCACGTGTAGAAGATGCGTTTTGAAGTCCCTTAATGTAGATGTCAACCCAAGGGCCGTCGAGGCTTGATCTTGAATTGGGCTGGAAATTTCTTCAAGGGCCATCGAGGCTTGATCTTGAGTTCGACTGGAAGATTTTCTGGTTTCCTCCAATCGTTGATTTTCCACAGGCTTAATCTTGAACTAGGCTGGAGGATTCTTTTGGTCTCCCCCGAAGGTCTGAACTTAACTCCTTTTATCTAGAGTTGAATTTGATTCAAGGGTGGTGAACACTTGATTTTGAATCGGACTTGTGATTTCTTCAAGGGCCATCGAGGCTTGATCTTGAGTGAAAATAGGACCATGAGCGGTTTCAGGATTCAGACGCATGGTAGGCAAGCACGAGGTGGAGGTGATGACCTGTTTCTTTGTTCAATCTTTCCAATTCATATTGAAGAGGGTTAGAGGATGACTCAGCATATGCAGTTGTTGCGTTTGCTGACGATCCACAAGATTGATGTTTCATTGTCACTCGTCTTAGCTGTTCTCCAAGCAGATGTGGTCCCTTCTCTGGAAGTGTATCAACCGTTGAAGATGACTACTCGAGAGCAACGCTAGGTAAGCAACCAGGGAATAGATTCCAGGTAGTCAGTTCCAAATCGGAAGACTGACTCCAAGTGCCGGCTGATTGCTCTCTTTCTCTTTGCCATGCGAGTAAGAACAAGGACAAAGGAAAAGACAGGGAAAGAGCATGATATGAGATACCTTTGCTTTCGCCCTTGATGATATGAGATACTTTTGCTTTTGAAGAAGCAGCGAATAAATCAGCACATATATTTGTTGCGCTCGTCTCCACATGCTTCGATCTACCGTTTCCTCCTGCCTTATTTGTACTCCAGGCATCTGGTATCTTCTTTGGGGGTACATCAATAGTTGAAGATGAGTACTTGAGAGCAGGGCTGGATAAGCAATCAGGGAAGGGATTCCAGGCAGTCGGCTCCAAACGGGAAGCTTGATTCCAAGTGTCGACTGATCTCTCTCTCTCTTTGTCATGCAGGGAAGAAGAAAATTGAGCATGTTGAGAGGTTTGGTTGCAGGTACATTCTCGGCCGAGAAGAAGAGTCATGCGTTTTTGGATGTATGCCTTGCCATGAATGTTGACATGTATAGGAATTTTAATGGCAAGTAGTAGTGCGGATGCGGCTTTGTCACCCACGCTTGTCGGCAAAAGTGTGGTAGTTGGGATAATGATCTCCACGCGTTTTCAACTTTGTCAGAGATCTTTGACAAAGTTGCACGCGTTATTTGAAAAGCCGAGATTGCGGCTTTGTCACCCACGCTTGTCGGCAAAAGTGTGGTAGTTGGGATAATGACCTCCACGCGTTTTCAACTTTGTCAGAGATCTTTTGACAAAGTTGCACGCGTTATCTGAAAAGCCGAGATTGTGTCTGAAGAGTGTTGACAAACTTTACGCAGGAAAATCCGGCTTTTAAGATTTGAAGAGTGGTGTCTCTTCAATTTTTTTGAATCGGTGGTTGTGTCGCCTCTCCTTTTATAGAGGTATCGATCACCTCCAACATGCACACTTTGAAGATTGCCCATTCGTGAAAATCGTCTCCGGTGTATTTTGTTTTAACGGCCCTTTGAGATTTTACTCCATCCAACCCTTCTCTTTTAACATCTTTGAAAATGGCTAACCCATCTAACATTTGCTTAGATTTGAGTCTCAGCAGTGATACGGGTGCGCCGCGTCAGGGTAATGTATGGTGCCCGTCTTTCTTATCTTCTAATGCCCCTCTTACAGGTGAAGACTCCGTGATGAAGGATGCAACAACAGCTACGATAGTAGCTAGGAACCTCCTCACTCCTAGAGATAGTAGGCTGCTTTCAGGACGGTCCGATGAGTTGGCCGTTCAAGAGTCCCTAGCTCTCAGTGTTCAGTGTGCAGGCTCTGTGTCCAACATGGGCCAATGCCTACTTGCTCGATCCCGTCAAGTTGAATCATTGATGGCGGAGGTGGAAAATCTTAAGCAAGAGATCAAACAGCTTAAGCGCGAGAATAGAGGTTTGCACGTGCTTGCAAATAATTATTCGACGAGCATGAAGAGGAAGCTTGATCAGCTGCAAGAATTTGAAGGTCGAATTCAAAGTGACCGTCAAAGGCTTGCGGCTTTCTTCTAGAGGCACCTTTTTCCTTCGTCATCTAGCGTTCCACCAAGTATTGAGGCCTCGAATGATCTATCTTCGATGCCTCCCGCTCCTGGAGTTTTGCCAAGTAGTGGGGCTTCACGTGAACAACCTTTGTGAAAGCTCCATCTTTTTTTTTTTTTTTTTTTTTTTTTTTTTTTGTACGCACTTCTAATTTCTCGGAGATCAATGGACATACTTTATTTTATTTAGTGTATTGTGCTAAATATAGATAAAACATATATATATCACCAAGATGTGTTATTTCCTTTCTTTCTTTTTTTTTTTTTCTTTCTTTCTTTTTTTTTTTTTTCTTTTTTTCTTTTTTTCTTTTTTTCTTTTTTTTTCTTTTTTTCTTTTTTTTTTTTCACTTTTGCAAGTGGTGCCGTGCACCTTCCTTCCCTTATTTTCTTCTTTGCAATAATTCTGTTGCCCTCTTTTCTTTTTTTTTTTTTTTTTTTTTTTTTTTTTTTTTTTGGTGATTTTGATGATGATTTTGCCGTACACAGTTTATGCTCTTGCGGGCCAGGAGCGTTTGGTGCCATTTGCAGTTTCAGCTCGTGCAGGCAAGGAGTGTTTGGTGCCGTTTCAGTTTCAGCTCGTGCAGGCAAGGAGCGTTTGGTGCCGTTTGCAGTTTCAGCTCGTGCAGGCAAGGAGCGTTGGTTGTCGCCTTTTATGCTCGTGCGGACCAGGAGCGTTGGTTGTCGCCTTTTAGGCTCGTGCGAACGAGGAGCTTTTGGTTGTCACCTTTTAGGCTCGTGCGAACGAGGAGCTTTTTGAATTTGTCAAACGATCTTAGAGAGGCATTCCATGCAATCTTCATAGCAAGGAGTCTTGACTGAGTGATTGAAGAAGTCTTTGGGGAAGAAATCGCGCATCGTGATGGCAACGGACGATCTCTGTGTCATAATTTTATCATCCTCGACACTTTCATGTAGCTTTGAAGGTTGACGATAGTTGCTTTGCCCCATTTCCGATTGGTGAACTTGTGGAGGAGACGTATGTTTCTTGTGCATTTTCTTTGGAGTGACATAAGTCCATCCTTCAACTTCACTTGAATTGACTGACATGGTTTTGGAGCATGCCCCCAGCAAGGTTAGGTTGATGACCGACTCGCGCCTTTGATGCTGCTCTTGCTTGCTTAGCGGTATCAACTTTGCAGCGGCATGTTGAGGAGTGGTCGTGGCACCAATGGATGCTCCATTTGTGGCAGAAGTGCTCATGCTTCTTCCCTTGGTGGTTGCAAGAACGGCTTGTCCCTTGCTTGATGCCATTGATTTTGGAGGTGTGCTTTGGTTTTCTTGAACGGAGAAAAAGATGAGAGGTAGAGATAATCCCACCGGGCGTGCCAAATTTGTGAACACGGAAAATTCCTGAAAACAAGAGACAAGAATAACGTGTACAAAATAATATTTTTGTGGTTTGATGATTTTGGGGTTACGATCTCTCAAATTTGGTCCTCTGATTCGATCTCCGTAAGATGTAGATTTGTTGATCCAAGGGCCTCAAGGCTTGATCTTGGATGAACAGTTGTAAGTTTCTTCAAGGGCCTTCGTGGCTTTGATCTTGAAGGTTGATGGAAGTTTCTTCAAGGGCCTTCGGGGCTTGATCTTGAATGTTGATGGATGAGCGGATCTTCAAGGGCTTTTGGGCTTGATCTTGAAGAATAGATGTGTGGATTTGTTTGTTGATCCAAGGGGCCATCGGGGCTTGATCTAAGGATGAACAGTTGATGAATGGATCTTCAAGGGGCGTTGGGCTTGATCTTGAAGAATGGGTGTATGGGTTTGTTGAGGTTGTTAATCCAAAGGGCCGTTAGGGCTTGATCTTAGGATGAACGGATGATGAACGATGAACACTTTCTTCAAGGGCCGTCGGGGCTTGATCTTGAATAATGGTTGTGTGGATTTCTTCAAGGGCTTTTGGGCTTGATCTTGAAGGTTGATGGGATGTTCTTCAAGGGCCGTTGGGGCTTGATCTTGAAGGAGGATTTAACGAAGAACGAAGAGTGCTTTCTTGATCCTTCGGGATTTTCTTGAGAGCTTTAGAACTTTAAGGCTTCAAGGTTTTGGTGTGTGGGTTTGTTGAGGTTGTTGATCCAAAGGGCCATTGGGGCTTGATCTTAGGATGAACGGATGATGAATGATGAACACTTTCTTCAAGGGGCCGTCGGGGCTTGATCTTGAGTTGGTGGGAGTTCTTCAAGGGCCGTTGGGGCTTGATCTTGAAGGAGGATTTGACGAAGAACGAAGAGTGCTTTCTTGATCCTTCGGGATTTTCTTGAGAGCTTTAGAACTTTAAGGCTTCAAGGTTTTGGTGTGTATATTTGTTGATGTTGTTGATCCAAAAGGGCCGTTGGGGCTTGATCTTAGGATGAACGATGAACACTTTCTTCAAGGGCCGTCGGGGCTTGATCTTGAGTTGGTGGAAGTTCTTCAAGGGCCATCAGGGATTGATCTTGAAGAAGGATTTGACGAAGAATGAAGAGTGCTTTCTCCATTCTTTGGGATTCTTGGGAATTTGGGGGTGGATGCTTGAGAGCTTTAAAGTTTCAAAGCTTCAAGGATTTTGGATGTGTGGGGAGTATTCTCTTCCATTTTGGGAGTAGAGAAATGTATTTGTGAATTGGTGTTTGTGTGTCTATTCCTCTTGATGGAGAAGCCTATTTATAGGCTTTGAGAGTGAATCACCACCATCCATTTTTTTGGTGAAGTGAGTGGATGTTGTAGGTGAAGTAAATGGAGTTGGTAGGTGAAGTAAGTGTGTGAGGTTGGTGAAGTAAATGGAGTTGGTGGGTGAAGTAAGTGGATGTTGTAGGTGAAGTAAATGGAGTTGGTAGGTGAAGTAAGTGTGTGAGGTTGGTGAAGTAAATGGAGTTGGTAGGTGAAGTAAGTGTGTGAGGTTGTAGGTGAGGTGAGGGAATGATATAGGTGAAATAAGTGTTGTATTGGTTAACATTTATTTCACTGAAATTTCGATGTCTACAATTGTGCTTAAACAAACATTTCTTTTAGCACAATTGCACTATGCCAATTGACATATGCATGACAAACCCAAATCTTAACTTGATTAAGACTTATCTTTCTTTTTAACTACATCTTATGGAGTTATGAGACATTTTCGAAGACACTTTAACTGACAATCACATTGTCTTAGGGATGCATATCCTTGATATAGGTAAATTGATAATATTTAACAAACTATATGTTACTAGAGTTTGTTCTTCTTCTATTTGAGAAATTCATTATCATATGATGCTACTTTCCTTGATACCTTTCAAGGAAACTCTTCTAAAGTGTTCTTTTTCTTTGATCAAATCTAAAGGAGATTAATACTTAGACGTCTTACTCATCAACTTACTTTCTTGATTGTTTGAAACCTTTTGCAAAATGATCAGACTTGTGTTTAGTCAAAATATGCGATAGTCCAACCGAGAGTGATCTTTTGTGAATGTCATACAACATAAGTAGTATTATGTAGTGGACATATGCCACTAACACCTAAGTGAATTAAGTTCAACAAATTTGTGAATTTTCCTTCCTTCTCAAAAAATAAGGAATCGAACATTTCTCCCTTATACAAGTTTAACAAGAAGGCATTGGATCTACATCTACCGATCCAAAGCATCCATCTAAGGCCAACTTGTCATTTATGTCTTAGAGGTGTCACAACTTAGTGGAGTTAGTCAGTCCTTTGTAACCTTTCGAATTTTAGGCATCATAGTATTCTAAACAATTAACACTACTACATCACCTCTATCAATGTAGAGATAATTAATTGGATTACAGTAAACCAATCATTCATTGATTAGGAATAATGTTTTGTCAAACAAAACAATTCATCCGTCTCTTAAATATTATTGTGATTGAATTAAGTTCCTTATTCAAATTGAAATGTAAAGACAATCTTTATAGTCCAATTTCTTGGCAGTTCATATGAGGAAGTGGCAACTGCTTTGGCAATGATCTATATCTTTACTCACATTTTGAATGTGAAGCACTTTCTCTTCCCTCATTAATCTTATACTCCTTACTAGTCACTCTTTTACAATGGTTGCAAACATAGTTACTAGTACATGATCATACATTCAAGTAGAAGAACCAATTGTTTTGAACTATTTCAAGAAACCTTCATAAGGTGTGTCCTTCCAATGTCCATCCTTTCATAAAGAAAGTATGTTTCCCCTTGGAGTTCCATGTCTTTGGGCTAACTTCTCAAGTTCCTTGTGTTATCCTCCTTATCTTAGACATATCCAACATGTTCTTCCATGGATATATATGGGGTTGTGGTACCAAGTTAGGAAACTTTAGCCTTCAGCTTTTTCTTGGATAACGTGTTTGCAAATATATCGGTAAATAATTACATAATGAATATAATTGATTGATTTTAAGTCATTTGATCCAAGTCTTTAAATCAAATAGCACCACCCAATATTTTGGCAAATTCCAAGTCCCTCAATTAGAATTTGAGAGTTTTGGAGGAAAATCTTAGTAGGGTATGGGAGACTCACCATTACCAAGCTCACTTCAGAAGAATATCATATTGGGTAGAATTAATAATAATGAGGGAGTGACTCTTGCTCATTTACAACTCTTGTAATTTTCCATCTCATTTGGCCTCTGGAGAATGATGCCTCAGAAGAATATCATATTGGTGCCATTACATTTAGTTAAGTTGTTCCCACTATGCTTGTTCCTGGAGGGGTTCAAGAATGACCTCAGAAGAATATCATAT
The DNA here is from genome assembly GCF_019419815.1 of Pyrus x bretschneideri. Lineage (NCBI taxonomy): Eukaryota > Viridiplantae > Streptophyta > Magnoliopsida > Rosales > Rosaceae > Pyrus > Pyrus x bretschneideri. Next base: position 15,254 of record NW_025999462.1, read on the forward strand.
TGCATGAACGTATCCTATTTGTTTTAGCAAAGAACATATCTAAATTTATAAGTTCATTTAAACAAACGTACCACAAATATACCAAAAATATACCACAAACTTACGTAAATGGGAAATTTTTTGAAATGTCATATGAACTTGTTCATATTTTTCAATTTGTCATATAAACTAAAATTTTAAGCAATTTGTCATACCAACTTTACAAAATCATTAATTTGTCATCTCACCCTAATTCCATTAAGTTTACCATCCAATATAAGTCATGTGACTCGCACATGACTCGTGTTTAGGGTTATTTAGGTTATTTTAACATATCTTTCACAAGTTTTTTACTTTTCTTTAGTACAAACTCTTAAATTTTTTACTTTTCTTTAGCGCATATGCATCTACAACTCCATTTAAGGCACAAAACATCAACTTGTTTCTCATTTATAGAGCCTGTATGAAATTATGTCTCTGTGACATACTAAAATGCAAACTCCCATTGGTGTATCATTACATAGTTGGAATAACCATAAGACAGTGCATTGCTTCATCATTTCATTGCTATCGTATCAAAAATATTGTTTCATTGCTTGAGAAATCCTATAGTTTTTTGTCGAATACAACTTAATAAAAGAGAAGTAAGGTATTAGAATGACCGAAACAAACTAAACACAAGTTATGTGTGAGGCACATGACTTATATTGGATGGAAACTTAATGGAGTTAAGGAGGGATGACAAATTAATGATTTCAAAAAGTTGTTATGACAAATTGCTTAAAATTTTAGTTTATATGACAAATTAAAAAATGAGTATAAATTCATATGACATTTCAAAAACTGTTTCCTACCTAAATTTATAGAGACATGGATCCAAATGTACCAATATAAATAGATTGTAACAAAAATTTATCACAAACTTACCTTAACGTATTAGTACATTTGAAACCAAACGTATCAATATAAATGGAGAAATGAGGCACATCTAGTTGTCTCCACATTGAGATGTAAAAAATATGAATTCTCAAAAAAAATAAAAAATACAAATTAAAAACAGATAAAAGTTCAAAAACAAGAGATGACTAATATCAATCATGTTAATTATTAATAAAATGATAACTAAGCTTGAAAGTTTGTTTTGATCTTCCCTAAAATTAAGGCAATTTAATTTGGACATTTCTTTAGGTGTGAGTTTAGTCGTATGTTTTGGTTTGGTTCAACTCTGCATCTTGATTCCCTTGCAATTGTGGCAAGCGACTTTCGGGAGTGTTGGAAAAATGTATGTCTAAGGGTTTGTGATCTGGATGCCAAGGAAGAACTTTTGCTAGAAGTTGTTTTTGGCCTTTGGAGAATTTGGAACGTAAGAAACGATATGATCTTTCATGGGACGGCGTGGAATCCAGCGGATGTTTTGGGGCTGTGGAGGCGGCAGGTGGGTGAGTTTAGAGATACTATGGTCAAGATTGATATTCAGGGGGCGTGCAGGGGAGTTGGAAGAACCCGGAATTTGGAACCTTGAAAATTAATTGCGATGGTGCTTGGAACTCAAAGACTAGGGTAGGTGGTTTTGGGTGGGTGTTAAGAGACTTTGCTAGGATTTTAAAGCGAGCTGGGGGTGTGGGAAAATTGGTTTTTAGCTCTGCCACTGTTGCTGAGGCTGCTGCCGTGAGGGCAGCACTGCTGTTTTGCAGAAATAGCGGCTGCACAAGGGGGAGGTGGAGTCCAACTCCCAATCGTTGATTCTAGGGCTGAAAATTTTTCCCCGAAGTCCCAAACCAAACCAAAAAAATCCTGATCCCATACCGAAAAATTCTTAAACAGATAATACTAGAATTTTTGGAATCCATACCGAACCAATCCCGAACCTTTCAGTACGGGAATCCGGATTATATATTCAATGGTTCAAGAATCCCGAACCAACCCAAAAATATATATGTATATTTATTTTGGTTGCTTGCATGAATATTGAATTCAAGTAATTTGATAGTAGACTATATTAGAAATAGAAATATGAAATTAAGTAATTTGGAATTTTGGAACGTCAATTTGACTTGGTAAGAATGATTTGGTATTTCAAATGGTAAGAAATTTCAAATTAGAAATAGGTAAAATGCCTAAATTTCAATTGATATGAAATTAGGCAACAAAAGTTTAAGCCAAAGGCCCAAATTTTAGCCCACAATCCAAAAATCTCAAATTTATGCCCAAAACCCAAAACGCAATCCCAATCCATCCCCAAATACCGAAAACACTTCGGGAATCCCAAAAATTGGGAATACCGAAATTTCGATTCATGATTGATCTTCACTCCTGTCCCAAAAAATTTTGGTGTGGGATTCGAAATCCCATTTTCGATTTGGGATCCCATACTGAACCACCCCTAGTTGATTCGTATGATTAATACACAAATGGACCAGGATGCAATACTAGAAGGGGTGTTGTTTGATATTGATCCTTTAGCTATGCATTTTGATTTAGTTAAGTTCAGGTTTATTCCGCAGGAAGATAATTTTGCTGCTCACATGGTGGCTTAGTTGCTACTAAGCATGGTGGTGAGTTCCTTTGAAATGAGATTGGCCCAAAATTTGTATTTAATATTCTTGCAGCTAATATAAACCTTGCCATTTGGCTTTAATAAAGTTCTATCTTTTCAACGAAAAAAAAAAAAAAAAAAAAAGCTAGAAAAGGTCAAATTGGGAAATCAATATATAGTCAAATACTTAATATAGCTATTTTATTGTAAAATATACAAGAACGACATTTAATTTAAATAAATAAAAAATACTGATGTGGATAGTAGTTTAAGCTCTATAGTCAAATACTTAATATGATGAAAGATAAATCTTCTTAGGGGGGCATTTGTTTGCCCTCGTTAAAGTTCACTAGACTAGACAAAATTAAGGGTTAGTCCAATCCCATGTTTGTTTGTTTGTTTGGTTTTTTTTTTTTTTTTTTTTTTTTGATGCAAAGAAATTTCTTAAAGCATGAAACCTCTAATACAACCATTTCCAATACCATCAAAATTACAGGCAGGAAGAGCAACATCAGGTAAACAGAAATCCCAACAATGAGGATTCGAGAAGGAGAGACCAAGGTGAGCTAAAGCATCCGCAGCAAAGTTTGTCTCCCTGAAAATGTGCTTCCAGTCAACATGACTAAAAGATCAAGCCATGATATGCATATCATTTATTATAGAGCTGACTCTCCAAGGAATCCCCCAGTGACCCTGCACAGCTTCAGTGATAAGTTTAGAGTCCCTCTCCACCATCACTTTGGTGAAATCCTTGTGCCTATCACACTGAAGCCCTTCATGCAAATTCATCGCTTCTGCTACCAAAATAGTAGCACCATCAAGGTTAAGAGCCCCTGCCCCAATCACCTGTGAATTAATGTTACGAAGTGCTTAGGCAGCAGCAGCACGGTTGTTCGAAACTAAACCATCAAAATTGAGTTTAATCACATCATGCCCGTCAGGAGGATGCCATTTAATAAAGGAAGAGATAAGTAAAGCCTTATTGGGGTCACACTTCCCATTAGCCTTGAGAAAAGCCGAACCAACACTACCAGTGATAGAAACACATCGAGCTGGGACGAGGGGGCACACTTCTAAACACCAAGTTATTTCTTTCTATACAGATTTGCCAACAGTTCAGAATTACTTTACTAAGATCAGAAAGGCCATCTTTGTAATTAGAACTTAAGGATTCCATCCAATCAAAAAAATTATCATTAGTACTTATGTTACCATTATTAAAACTACCAAAAGTTGAGCTCCAAGCTTAAGTAGCAAAAACACAATTACAAAAAAGATGACATTGATCTTCTTCGGCTGTATTACATAACGGACATAACTTATCAATATTTTTAACAAAATGACCTAAGTGTTTTCTAGTTTGCAATCTTTCTTGAATCATAAGCAAAGCAAACATTTTAACCTTAGGAGGAATAGTTAGCTTCCACATTTTCTTTAACAATGTAAGGCGAATACTAGAGTGATTATTCCGATTTTGTGGCTAGGTAGTAAACTTAATGGAAAAATTCCCATTATTGGTTAAGCCCCAAATTAACTTGTCCTTCGGCTCCTGTAAAGGAAGGGGAATGCGACAAATTTTTCTAATGACGTCATCATCAACTATAGTAGCTAATTTAAAGCTATCCCAACTATTATGAAATATAAAGTTTCTTACTTTAAGATTCCAACCAATATTATTCCTATCATGGGAATTAAATGAAAAAAAGGGTAAGGAAAAACCCATTGATGGGTCAAGAAAAGTATGTCTTCACCATTACCCACAATCCATCTCATTCCTTCATGAATGATGTTTCTATTAGAAAGAATGCCTTTCCAAGCAATTGAGTAGTTTTGTTTAATCTTCAAATTTAAAAAATCGGGCTTACATAAGTATTTCCTTTTGACTATTTTAGCCCACCAATTTTCTTTGTTGGTTAAAACTTTCTAACCTAATTTGCCTAAACAAGCATTGTTAAAATGATCAATCCGTTTGATTCCTAAACCACCCTGATTCTTTGGAGAACAAACATTCTTCTAGGCCATTGGTCTAAGTTTTGTATTTCTCCCCCAAAAGAAATCTTTACATTCTTTATCAACTTTAGTTGTTGCCCTACTGGGGCACTTAAAACAAGACATTACATGATTCGGCATCCCAGTGAGATTAGAATTAATAAGAGTTAGTCTCCCGGCCTTGGAAAGGGTTTGCCCTTTCCAACCGGCAAGTTTTTGCTTCACCTGTTTAATTAATTCTATCTCGCTAACCGGATCCTTTGAGAAAACTATATTATGGATCCCTAAGTACTTCCCAATAGTAGTTTTATGTTGAATGGTCAAGATATTCACAATATTGTTCCTATCCTGGTTGATAGTATTATTTGAAAAATAAATAGAATATTTATGAAAATTTACCTGTTGACCTGTAGCCGATGCAAACATCTTAAGGATTTTAAGGACATTCCAAGCCCCTTGAGGGGTAGCTCGGGCAAAAAGAAGACAATCATCTGCAAAAACTAGGTTCAAAATTCTAAATCCCCCAGGGGATGATAGGATTCCCACATGGGATTTAGGAGTAGAAGCCAAACGATTAAAATGTCTAATAAGCGGTTCCATACATAAAATGAAAATGTAAGGTGATAAGGGGTCACCTTGTCGTATGCCATGATTAGGATAGAAATAACCATGCAGGGAGCCATTAATTAAAATGGAGAAAGAAGTTGATGTAATGCATTCCATTATTAAGTTGATGCATTTCTCATTAAAACCAAAGCAAATTAGAACGTACCTTATGCAATCCCAATTTAACAAGTCATAGGCTTTTTCCAAATCCAGTTTAACACCCATGGTCCTCGTCTTGCCTTTCTTTACCTTGAAGCTAGAAAATAACTAATGGGCAATTAAGATATTATCATGAATGGAACGCCCCGGAGTGAAAGCACCTTCATTAGCATAAATGCATAGGTCAAGCAAAGGCTTAAGCCTTTTAATTCTTTAATCATAGGAATAATAGTATCTTTAACCTCTTCCCAGCAACCTTGGTAAAAAGCAGCACAAAGACCATCAGATTCAGGTGCTTTTAATGCACCAATGCTATTCACCACTTCCCAAACTTCCTCATCTGAAATACATTCAAGTAGTTGCATATTATGTGTATGATCAATGCAAGGAGTTATGATATCAACCATTGTAGCCAATGTTTCCTGAGTAGGGGAACTATCACAAGAAAAACGCAGTTTAAATTCATGCACAAAAACTTGCTCTAGACCTTCCCCATAATTCCACTAGAAACCATTATTATCTTTAACAGATTTTATTTCATTTCTTTTCTTGCGGATAGAAGCCACCGTTTGAAAATATTTAGTATTTTTATCTCCCAATTGAAGCCACTTAACCTTAGCTTTTTTAGCCCACATAATTTCCTCTTCCTGTAAAACTTTATTAAGCTCACTTCTAATTTTAACCTCATCCTCCATGCTTATAGAGTTATCTTGATCTCTTATAATTTTATTGTGAATATCACAGAGAGAGGTTAAAAGCTTTTCTTTACGATCTTTGACATTACCAAAGGTCTCTTTGTTCCACTTCCTTACCAAATACTTGAATGTCCTTGCACAAGCAACAAACTTTTCTTGTGCCCTTGAAGTATTTGTACAAGTCCAAGCACTTTTGACAAAATTCCTAAAATTAGGATGACGTAACCACATAGCTTCAAACTTGAAGGAATAAGAGCCTTTTCTAACAGGGTTTACATTATTCGTAAGTAAGATGGGACTATGATTTGATCCAAAGATAGGAAAATTATGTAAAGAAAAGTCATGGAACTCCCTCAACCGCTGAGGATTAGCAACACCGTGATCAAGTCTCTCATAAATCCTAGTGTTGTCACTATGACCATCGGTCCAAGAATAGGGAACACCGGAGGCAATTAGGGAAATTAAGTTGCCCCTATTAAGAAAATTAATGAAGTTATTCATGCAGGTAGTAGTATTAGAGCAGCCCCCAAACTTTCAGTGGAATTCACAATATTGTTGAAGTCTCCAATTAAACACCAAGGATGGTTTGTTGGTGTATGATCTAAAATTTGATCCCAAAGATTAACTTGTAAATGTTTTTGAGGATAAGCATAAACAAAGGTAATGAATTGCACCTTATCATTATACAAATCCTTGACTACATAGTGGATAAAACGAGGTGAAGAGCTTAAAACAGTAATATTAATGGAAGATGAGTTCTAGAACAAACAAACCCCACCAGCTCTGCCAATGGGATTATAGCAAAAACCTGATCAAAGTGCCTATTGTAGAAATTGCTTTGGACCTTGTCTAGGGACATCTTAGTTTCAAACAAGCAAAAAAGGTCCAGCTTAATCAAAGTACACAGAAAATTAAAACTACTATTAAAATCAGGTCTCCCAAGACCCCTACAATTCCATACCATGCACTTCATTGAACAATAATTTTGAGCTCTCAACACCAACAAAATTAACAAAAAAACTCAATTTACCTCAAAAATTCTTCGAGATTAAAAAAGGACACACCCAGAGTGGAAAACCGAGCTTGAACAAGACAAACTGACTTTTTCCAACCTAAATTTTGCAAACCTTAACCCTAGAACTTGAAATCAGTTCAAACAAAGATTGTAAGGGTGAGAAGATGAGAATGATAGAAAGAAATTATCAAACCTCATATTATCAATCCCCAAATTATCAAACTAATTAGCAAACTACTCAACCTGTAAATTAGCCGAATGGGGTAGAAAATTTCCTAATTTCCTGCCCTTGTCGTGTACCTGCAAAAATCCCATGATTCCAGAAGTCGTCGCACTGGCTCCATACAAGTCTCGAACCCACCACGGCCAAATTGGACGATGACCAGACGCTCCTTCTCAGTGACGATGATGCTGCAGGGCACATTCAACTAGGACTATTCTTACGAACCCCATTCCAACATTTGATTGCTTCTTTCCAACTCACACGGAAGGTGGGACTCTTTTGAAGGGTACAGTTTTTGTGTTTTTTCACATATAAGCCACTCCCACTTTTCACTTTTAAATAAGATGGAGGTTGGAATTAAGGAGCAGGTCCTACGGTGGTGGGACAGATGAGGGGTGCGTGTGTGTGATCCACTGCGGAGGAGGAGTTCAGCAGTAAGAACCCCCGTTGCTCAGATAAGCCAACGGGTTTTACTCAACACTGAGATAAAGAAATCTTCCAGCTACTCTTTTACAAGGCAGAAACACTGTATCGCCGTCGCTTTGCTTATCAACAGTGGCCAGAAATAATTGTGTCCGCTTGGTTTCTGGCGAACGGCTCCTCCAGTCCCATGTTTGTTTCCAGCAAGGATTAGCTTTAATGAGACTAGCTCTCACTTGCCTCGACTAAAGGCAGGACTATCCAGTCTTAGCGAGTACCCCCTAGAACCATGGAACTAGCTAAGACCATCATCTTTCTCATCCTTGTTATGCTCAACGACTACTCACGGCCACTTCTTGTGACCTCCGACCACACACACACTGCCGTTAACTTTCCAATTCGACTATCTCTTTCAAATACGTTTCACAACCAATTTTCACATAAAAAAATATACCAAACTGAAGCTGGGAGTGAGGGGATTCCGTTTCTAGCTAAATCGAGGCTAAAAGGTGGTCGGAGGTGGCTGAAAATTGGCCCGGAAGTCTCAACATGTTGGGGTTTCTTTGAATCCATGACACATTTGAGCATGCAAAGCTTCGATCTGTGTCCAGGGATGGAGAGCAGTTTCTTGGTGGTGCTAACCTCATCCAATTCGACGAGGTTTGGCTGGAAAACATGATGGAGAACCTGCAACTCGTCGGAAAAAATGGAGATGTGAGGTTTCGTCGAATAACACAGAGCTAGAGTGAGGGAGAAAGAAGAGAGAGACTGGAATCGAGAGGGAGTTGGACTGATGTGATAAAAGATAGCACACAAATTAAACCCTCTTTTTATCAATTGTAGTATGTATGTAAGTAGGGATCGTTCTTAACCGGGGATTAGGAGGGATTGCAAAATCACTTGGAAACTGACTCAAAAACGTAAAATAAAGTTTAAAACACTGAACTAGACTCAAAGAATGCAAAACTAAACACTTAAAACACTAAAACAAACCAAAAGACTCAAACAGCACCTAAAACACTCAAAACAGCCTTAAAAACACTTTCTGGGCAGTTTTAAGCACTTTGACTACTTTGGACGAAATTGGGTAATAAAATGAATCAAAACACTTAAAAACACAAACTAAGACACTTTCTAACTAAGTTGGACACTAAAGCAAAGGGGGATTGAGTTTTTGACGAAATTAAATAAAATGCACAGTAAAGATGAATTTGATGAAAATATGGATGAAATGCTAGCTAGAGGGTTCTTCTCCACACATGTCACACTTGCACACAAAAAGATTTCTAATTGCTTTTCAATAAACCATGAATTCTCAACGCCCCAGATTAACCGTGAATTGCACTAATTAACCCTCAGATTTTCCTAACGTTATTGAATTGGATGATTGCATACGACAACCCAAAACATTCCCCACAAGTCCCCTACATGATTGCATAATAGAGATACAAGCAAGAATCATTAAGTTCTATGAAAACCATAAGCGTTGACGAAGCACTTGTTACTATGATTGCATGAAACTTATGCCAAGAATTTACTTAACGCGATTGAGATCATCAACCTTTACTACTTGTGAATATAATTCCATAACGATTAGGTGAAATTTCCTTATATCCTAGCATCCAATTTATGCATGATAATTAAGCGTGCACTCTCAACCAACACACACAAATCAATGTAATTCACATAGATAAGTAAATTGAATTCACAACTTATGAAACACAATTGGAAGTAATCAAATCATATTGCAAGCATAAACATGTATTTCGAATCCCCCCCCTAGCCAAGGGGGGGTTTAGTTCCTCATACGCACAAAACAAAGAGAATTGAAATTAAACATTGAAATCAAGGAAAAGAAACACCTAAAAATTCCAACAACTCAAACTTGAATTGTATGAACGTTTAGGCCCTTCTCCTCCTCTTTGTTGCGGCACAAGGTCTAAGGATAGGTTTTGGGGGTTATGGATGGTGTAGAATGATGTGTTTACGATAGGGATGGATGTAGGGGACTTCAAGGCTTATTTTTGGGCAGAAAATATGAAGAATGGTGAAGTATGGATGTGTTATAGAGAGGGGATCAATTTCTGGCGTGAATGGTGAATGAATGAATGGTTGTTTTGTGGCTGCAATGGATGTTTATTTATAGGTGGATGAATGATTAAAGAGGGAATATGACAGCTAGGTTGGTTGGTGGCTGCCATCATGAAGAGTGCATGGATGTGGCTGAATGGGTTAAAGAGGGAATGATGATGGGAGAGCATGTGGGTGACAGCTAGGTTGGTTGGTGGCTGCAATGGAGGTGTGGAATGATGATGGGAGAGCATGTGAGTGAATTATGAAGAGTGAATGCATGTAGGGTGCTGCTATGGTGGGAAATATTGGGCAGAAAATATCCTAAGGCTTTATTACTTAGTTTAGGAAAGGATGCAACTCCAAATCCTCCTTTAGGTCTTCAATTTCGTCCATTCCTTTTGCTCCAAGCATATGCTATCCATTCCAAGCCCAATTTTGCTCCAAAATGCTCCAAAATGCATCCTTTTGCATACTTTGCCCTTAAATCCTGAAAATACATAAAACTAGCTTAAAAGACTACTTTACTAAGGAAAAACACTTTAAATGCACAAGACAAGCTAAACTAAGGTGCATAAATATGCTCCTATCAAATTCCCCCACACTTAGCTTTTGCTAGTCCTCGAGCAAAACAAAACGATAACAAACAAACAAAACGACACTAAACAAGTAAAACACAACCTAAACCTTCCAACAATCGTCTTAGGGATTTCCAATGCACATGACATGTTAAAAATCATTATTCCCACAGATTTTAGCCATCTTTACACTCGAGCACATGCTTAATCATAGTCACTACTTACTAGTTCACAAATAACCACTTAAAACGATGTTTTGAATGTAGTAACATGCCTTAGAGAATTTGCTCAATTCCTTACAAGATATGCACTCAATTTTCACTCAGATTTTCTACTACACACCTTAATCTAGTTATATGTGAGAAGATTAATGAAAACGAGCACTCACATATATATATATATATATCACAAAGAAAGCAATTTCTGGAGTTAATAAGCATGTTTAGATATGATCTCATGAATGGAATGCTACGACTTAGATGCGAGAACCAGTGACACCATATGCTCATACCAACTTCAAACTCCACAAATTGAAATGCACAACACTCAAAATAGAAGTCAAGGGTTGTAATGGGGCTTGGGGTATTGGTTAACAATGGTAGGATAAAGGAAAACAAAGGTTCTTAAAGCAATAGCAAGCGAAGTAATGAAATTGAGACTTAGAACTCACTTTAAAACACAGAAATCAACTTTTAACACAAAGGGAAGATCTAAGCAACACTCAGGGCCCTATTCAACATTTTGGACCCTTTCTTCAACTACCACAAACATGTGAACTTATTTTCATTTATTTCATACTCTTTTTTCTTTCTTTTCACAACTTTTTCTTTTCTTTTTCTTTTTCCACGAAATTCTTTTTCTTTTTTTCTTTTTTTTTATTTTCTTCTTTTTTTTCTTTTCTTTTCCACCCGTGCCTATGGCACACTAACTCACATGAAAACTACTTCCCCCACACTTGTTTTCTGCCATACATTAATCAAAGGAGTTCAATTCAAATCATGCTTTGCTATGCTTCAAGAATAAGGGTGTGGATGGTCCTAATCTAGGCTAGGTGAGGATAGTGTGGGTTAACAAAGAACGTAAGCTTAACAAGGCTCAATGGGGTTAACTTAAACATATAATGAAGTAGGATACACGGAAATTTGGCTTTGGTGGTGGTCACTACACAACTTCTTCTTGAATATGTGTTATGCAAATCAATAACATGCTTTGAATGAAATGGGCATGAGTTCTAGCATTTGGAACTATATGATGAAACGTCTTCTAAGTAGTAACCAAGCAAAGAATAATGAGATCATGAAACGACTTTAGAGAACAAATGCACAAATTTTAACTCTCCAAATAACGTTTAGGCTCAAGTCTCACAAGGTTGTAGCGTTTGTTTGAGTTCCTTCCTTCAAGCATGTTACAAAAACTAATTTTTCTTTTATGATTGCATGTGAAGTCATACATTATAACCATAACCAAGCATATACCAAGAGTAAATCAAACTTTTCTTCATGTTTATAACTCTTTTTAACAGTCATGCAATTAAAAACCAAATCCTCATCATCGTGTTGGAAGGTACCCTACGACACAAACACACAAAAACGACTCAAAACACTCTTTTTAGGCTTTTCAAAACATGTTTTTCAAATTTTTATGTGATTTTCGGAGTTATAAAACAAAACACACTAAAACACTCCAAATCAGCTTAAAAACATTTTAAAACAGCAAGGAACAACACTTGAAGTTATGGGTGATAAATCCAACGAATTTGCATCAACATACTTAGTTACCCCCCCCCCCCCCCCCCACACTTCAATCAAACATTGTCCTCAATGTTTTAAGCCTAAATTCACACCAAACAAAAGTAAACACATAAACAGCAACTAAACATACTAAACATGGCAGAATGTAACTAACAAAGAGAAGAGTTTAGGGACGCAAATCTGGTTATGGAGTGTAAATTCCATCTTCTCCTTGGTGATTGTATTGAGGCTTGATCTTTAGTTTGACTGGAAGATTTTCTGGTTTCTTCCAATCATTGATTTTCCACAGGCTACTCTTGAACTGGGCTGGAGGATGCTGACACATGGCAGGCAAGCACGAGGTGGAGGTTATGACCTGTTTCTTTGTTCAATCTTTCCAATTCGTATTGAAGAGGGTTAGAGGATACTAATTAGAAAGATTGATTTTTCATTGTCACTCGTCTTTCTCCAAGCAGATGTGGTCCCTTCTCTGGAAGTGTATCAACCTTTGAAGATGACTACTCGAGAGCAACGCTAGGTAAGCAACCAGGGAATAGATTCCAGGTAGTCGGTTCCAGATCGGAAGACTGACTCCAAGTGCCGGCTGATTGCTCACTTCACTTTACCATGCGAGTAATAACAAGGACAAAGGAAAAGACAGGGAAAGATCATGATATGAGGTACCTTTGCTTTCGCCCTTGATGATATGAGATACTTTTGCTTTTGAAGAAGCAGCGAATGAATCAGCACATATATTTGTTGCGCTTGTCTCCACATGCTTCGATCCACCGTTTCCTCTTGCCTCATCTGTACTCCAGGCATCTGGTATCTTCTTTGGGGGATACATCAATGGTTGAATATATGTTCTCAAGGGAAGAAGAAAACTGAGCATGTTTGAGAGGTTTGGTTGCAGCTACATTCTCGCCCGAGAATGAAAGTCATGCGTTTTTGGGTGTATGCCTTGCCATGAATGTTGATGTATATAGGAATTGTAATGGAAAGTAGTAGTGCGGATGCGGCAATGACCTCCACGCGTCTTCAACTTTGTCAGAGATCTTTTGACAAAGTTGCACGCGTTATCTGAAAAGCCGAGATTGCGGCTTTATTACCCACGCTTGTCGGCAACCTCCACGCGTCTTCAACTTTGTCAGAGATCTTTTGACAAAGTTGAACGCTTTATCTGAAAAGCCGAGATTGTGTCTGAAGAGTTGGCGAACTTTATGCAGGAAAATCCGGCTTTGAAGAGTGGTGTCTCTTTAATTCTGAATCAGTGGTTGTGTCGCCTCTCCTTTTATAGAGGTGATCGATCACCTCTAACATGCACACTTTGAAGATTGCCCATTCGTGAAAATCGTCTCCGGCCCGTTGAGATTTTACTCCATCCAACCCTTCTCTTTTAACTTCGTGAAAAATGGCTAACCCATCTAACCCATCTAACATTTGCTTAGATTTAAGTCTCAGCAGTGATCCGGTCGTGCCGTGTCAGGGTAAGGTATGGTGCCCGTCTTTCTTATCTTCTAATGGCCCTCTTACAGGTGAAGACTCTGTGATGACGGATGCAACAACAGCTACAATAGTAGCTCGGAACCTCCTCACTCCTAAAGATAGTCAGCTGCTTTCAGGACGGTCCGATGAGTTGGCCGTCCAAGAGTCCCTAGCTCTCAGTGTTCAGTGCGCGGGCTCTGTGTCCAACATGGGCCAACGCCTACTTGCTCGATCCCGTCAGGTTGAATCATTGATGGCAGAGGTGGAAAATCTCAAGCAAAAGATCAAACAGCTTAAGCACGAGAATAGAAGTTTGCACGTGCTTGCAAATAATTGTTCGACAGGCATGAAGAGGAAGCTTGATGAGATGCAAGAATCTCAAGGTCGAATTCAAAGTGACCGTCAAAGGCTTGCGGCTTTCTTCCAGAGGCACCTTTTTCCTGCGTCATCTAGCGTTCCACCAAGTATTGGGGCCTCGAATGATCTATCTTCGGTGCCTCCCGCTCCTATGCCTCTCGCTCCGATGCCTCTTTCTCCGATGCCTCCCGCTCCGATGCCTCTTGCTCCTAGAGTTTTGCCACGTAGTGGGGCTTCACGTAAACAACCTTTGTGAAGGCTCCATCTTTCTCTTTCTTTGTTAGATACATATTTTTTTTCCCCCACTTGTAATTTCTCGAAAATCAATGAACATACTTTGTTTTATTCAGTGTATTGGGTTGCCTCCCAAGTAGCGCTTTCTTTTACATCTTGCAGCCGGACGAGACCTTCTTAAGCTCAATTGGAACCCACGGCATGGAATATATCTTTGAATGGAAGGTGATACTTGAATTGATCCGGTAAAGGTTTAAATTCAAGATTAGGTGCCTGAATCATCAACAACCTGTTAGTATAAAAGGAAATTGAAATTCGGGGAAGTGGCTTACCTATGTGCTCCAATAAGAACTCAAGGATAAACACATCTTCTTTGAACGTTTCAGGGACTTTGCACTCGGCCAGATGTGGTGTGAGGATTGGTCCTTGTCCTGTGTCATAAAATTCAACTTCTTTGGGGTTGTTTGCCTCAAGAACATCCTCTTTGACGAATTCTTGATATTCCATACTTTGCACCTTTGGAAGGGCTTCCAAGATGTCTTTTTCACTTTCTTCTTCCTTGGAATTCATGAACCTGCAAGGAATAGGGACATTGGGTGGAATGGGGTTAGAAAGAATTAAATTTGGAACAACCTTACCTGAATTGGATGGCGTAGGAGCAATAGGTGCCTGCGGCAAAGGTGTTTCCACCCTTGCCGTGTGTTGGGTGTGTTGCTCTTCCTCAAATTGCAATCTTTCATCTTCCTTTTGATTTGATTTTGATGGTTGAGGATCCGTTCCAACCTCCTTGCCACTTCTTAACGTGATAGCATTGGTGGTTTCAAATCCTACCTTCGGATTTACAATGGTTGAACTAGGGAGTTTGCCTTGGTCACGAAATTGTCCTACGAACTCCGCTATCTGCCCAATTTGCTTCTCCAAGTTGTCCACCCTCTTGTCTTGGATTTGCCTCTCTTTGTTTTGAGTTTAGACTTCCTGCGTCAAAGTAGTAAGTAATTGAAAAATCTTATCATTATCACTTGAATTACCTACATTGCTTTGGGCAGGTTGTGGTGGCTGCATAGGTGTTGTATAGAACTCCTCATATGGTTGCCAATATTCTCCTTGTTGAGCCTCTTCGACTTGGTTTTGTGAGCCCTGCACCGAAGAAATTAATTCATTAAGAACTTTATCATAATATATTGACAAACCTGAGTTTGGTTGGGCATATTGTATATGAGGTTGTGGTGGCTGTATAGACGTTGAATAGAACTCCTCATAAGGCTGCCAATAACCTTCTTGTTGAACATGTTGAGGTTCCCACCATATAGAGTTTGAATGATCATTCCAATCCGAATTGTAAGTATTGGAAAACACGTCGTTCCTTGATTGATTATGATCAAATGTACCAACTCTTTGCGTTTGTGACAAAAGAGAAGTAAGATTTGTTATTTGAGCTTGAATATTGGCAAGTGCCATGTCTTGCTTCTCTAGTACCTAAAATCAACAAAACAAAACAAAACACAAAATAAAAATAAAAAAACTTTAACAAAATAAAACTAAATAGAAAATAACAATCCAAGGGATTAGCAACTTTGCTAATCCCCGGCAACGGCGCCAAAATTTGATGTGATAAAAGATAGCACACAAATTAAACCCTCTTTTTATCAATTGTAGTATGTATGTAAGTAGGGATCGTTCTTAACCGGGGATTAGGAGGGATTGCAAAATCACTTGGAAACTGACTCAAAAACGTAAAATAAAGTTTAAAACACTGAACTAGACTCAAAGAATGCAAAACTAAACACTTAAAACACTAAAACAAACCAAAAGACTCAAACAGCACCCAAAACACTCAAAACAGCCTTAAAAACACTTTCTGGGCAGTTTTGAGCACTTTGACTACTTTGGACGAAATTGGGTAATAAAATGAATCAAAACACTTAAAAACACAAACTAAGACACTTTCTAACTAAGTTGGACACTAAAGCAAAGGGGGATTGAGTTTTTGACGAAATTAAATAAAATGCACAGTAAAGATGAATTTGATGAAAATATGGATGAAATGCTAGCTAGAGGGTTCTTCTCCACACATGTCACACTTGCACACAAAACGATTTCTAATTGCTTTTCAATAAACCATGAATTCTCAACGCCCCAGATTAACCGTGGATTGTGATAGGAGCATATTCATGCGACTTAAATGGCTTGTTCTCGTACATTTACGTTATGTTTCTTTAGTTATTTTAGTCCTTTATGCTTCTTTTGTGTGTTTTCAGGATCATAAGACGTGTTTGACGAAAGGATGCATTGTGGAGTGTTTTGGGGCCTTTTGGAGCACTATTGGGCTAAGGATGGATAGCTTATGCTTGGAGCCCAAGTGTTGGATGAAATTGAAGGCCTTGTATGTACTTGAGGACACAAAACAATGGCCCTAACCCAATTACATTCACATTGTCGTGGGCTTAACACAAACACCATTCCTTGCCATGCAAGGGGGAGCAATTTGGGTCCATTTCATGCACTTAAACCCTAGCCCAATTACACACCATTGCAGCCAAATCCATTCTTTGCCATGCACATTCACCACCAATTCAACCACATACACTTATTCCTCCATCATTGCACAACATTGCAGCCACATGCACCAAAAACTACACTATGCCGTGCATTCCATTCATTACAACCTAGCCACATCAACATGCATTCCCTCATAATCATTCACTCACCATGCAGCCACACATTCTTTCTCCACACCTTGCCATGCATAATCCACTACTTTCCAACCTTTCCACATGCACATTCAATCATTCACTCACACTTCCTTTGCCGTGCATTCCCAAACCCTTCACATGCATTTCCTTCATCACTTCCAACCCACATGCACTTTAATCATTCAATCACCCCATTCACACACCTTTTCTCCAACCTTTGCCGTGGCATTCACTCCCATTTCCAGCATAAACACATGCATTTCCAGCTTTCACATGCATCACATTCATTTCCAAACAACAATCACTTCAAATGCCATGCATTCACATGCATTTCCAGCAAGAAAACACCTTTGCCGTGGCATTCATTCCCATTTCCAGCACCTTCACATGCCTTTCCAGCTTTCCCTTTCATTTCCAGCTCTCACTCTTCATCATTGCAGCCACCTACATGCATTATTCATTAACCTTTCATCATGTAGCCAGAAAATAAGCAAGAAAACATCAATGCCGTGGCATTCATTCCCATTTCCAGCACCTTCACATGCAATTCCAGCTTTCACATGCTTTCCTAGCTGTTTTTCCATCATTAATTAGCCACTTGCATCCTAAACAAACAGCCATATACACCTCCATTCCTCCTATAAAAACCCTTGCATTCTCATTCATTATTCATTCAATTCACTCTCCATTCTCATCACCACAACACAACACACAACACAAATACCTTGTTGCCGTGAGCTCCCCATCCATTTTCTGCATCATTCTCTCCTCCACTTCCATTTCCATAACTCCCCACTCCATTCCACACTTCCATCCCTCCAAAACACTATCCTTAGACCTTATGCTACAACGAAGAGGAGGAGAAGAGTGCCTAAACGTTCATACAATTCAAGTTTGAGTTGTTGGAATTTTTAGGTGTTGCTTTTCCTCGATTCCAATGTTTAATTTCAATTCTCTTTGTCTTGTACGTATGAGGAACTAAACCCCCCTTGGCTAGGGGGGGATTCGAAATACATGTTTATGCTTGCAATATGATTTGATTACTTCTAATTGCGTTTCATAAGTTGTGAATTCAATTTGTTTAACTATTTGATTGATAACCTATTTATGTATGTTTATTGAGAGTGCACGCTTAATTTTCATGCATGAATATGACGCTAGAATATAAGTGAGTTTCACGTAATAGTTATGAACTTATATTCACAAGTAGTGGAGGTTGCTTATAAACAATCGCGTTAAACAAATTCTTGGCATAAGTTTCATGCAATCATAGTAACGAATGCCTCGTCAACACTTATAGTTTTCATGATGCTTAATGATTCTTGCTTGTATCTCTATTATGCAATTCATGTAGGGAACTTGTGAGGAATGCTTTGGGTTGTCGTATGCAATCATCCAATTCATTAACTTAAGGAAAACTTGACGGTTAATTTAAGCGGACCTAATTAACCCGGGGTGTTGAGAATTCATGGTTCATTGAAAAGCAATTAGAAATCGTTTTGTATGCAAGTATAACATGTGTGGAGATGAACCCCTTAGCTAGCTTCCCATCCATTCATTTCCGTCAAATTCGTATTTACAATTTGTTTTCTTTGCAATCTATCCATTTTAGTTTAATCTCGTCCAAACCTAAACCCCCCCCCCCCATATTTTGTTTAAGTCTTAGTCTTAATCTTTCTTATTTTTAGTTTTGCATTCTTCGCATCAAATAGTGTTTTAAACTTGTTTTTACGTTTTTGAAGTCAAATCCAAGTGATTAATAATCCCTCCTAATCCCCGGTCCAGAACGATCCCTACTTACATACTTACTACAAATTGACAAAAAGAGGGTTTAATTTGTGTGCGCATAATTCTCGCATCAGATTGCACTAATTAACCCTCAGATTTTCCTAACGTTATTGAATTGGATGATTGCATACGACAACCCAAAACATTCCCCACAAGTCCCCTACATGATTGCATAATAGAGATACAAGCAAGGATCATTAAGTTCTATGAAAACCATAAGCGTTGACGAATCACTTGTTACTATGATTGCATGAAACTTATGCCAAGAATTTACTTAACGCGATTGAGATCATCAACCTTTACTACTTGTGAATATAATTCCATAACGATTAGGTGAAATTTCCTTATATCCTAGCATCCAATTTATGCATGATAATTAAGCGTGCACTCTCAACCAACACACACAAATCAATGTAATTCACATAGATAAGTAAATTGAATTCACAACTTATGAAACACAATTGGAAGTAATCAAATCATATTGCAAGCATAAACATGTATTTCGAATCCCCCCCCCCTAGCCAAGGGGGGGGTTTAGTTCCTCATACGCACAAAACAAAGAGAATTGAAATTAAACATTGAAATCAAGGAAAAGAAACACCTAAAAATTCCAACAACTCAAACTTGAATTGTATGAACGTTTAGGCCCTTCTCCTCCTCTTTGTTGCGGCACAAGGTCTAAGGATAGGTTTT
Organism: Pyrus x bretschneideri; assembly: GCF_019419815.1. Lineage (NCBI taxonomy): Eukaryota > Viridiplantae > Streptophyta > Magnoliopsida > Rosales > Rosaceae > Pyrus > Pyrus x bretschneideri. The sequence continues at coordinate 34,504 of NW_025999462.1, forward strand.
GGGGGTTATGGATGGTGTAGAATGATGTGTTTAGGATAGGGATGGATGTAGGGGACTTCAAGGCTTATTTTTGGGCAGAAAATATGAAGAATGGTGAAGTATGGATGTGTTATAGAGAGGGGATGAATTTCTGGCGTGAATGGTGAATGAATGAATGGTTGTTTTGTGGCTGCAATGGATGTTTATTTATAGGTGGATGAATGATTAAAGAGGGAATATGACAGCTAGGTTGGTTGGTGGCTGCCATCATGAAGAGTGCATGGATGTGGTTGAATGGGTTAAAGAGGGAATGATGATGGGAGAGCATGTGGGTGACAGCTAGGTTGGTTGGTGGCTGCAATGGAGGTGTGGAATGATGATGGGAGAGCATGTGAGTGAATTATGAAGAGCGAATGCATGTAGGGTGCTGCTATGGTGGGAAATATTGGGCAGAAAATATCCTAAGGCTTTATTACTTAGTTTAGGAAAGGATGTAACTCCAAATCCTCCTTTAGGTCTTCAATTTCGTCCATTCCTTTTGCTCCAAGCATATGTTATCCATTCCAAGCCCAATTTTGCTCCAAAATGCATCCTTTTGCATACTTTGCCCTTAAATCCTGAAAATACATAAAACTAGCTTAAAAGACTACTTTACTAAGGAAAAACACTTTAAATGCACAAGACAAGCTAAACTAAGGTGCATAAATATGCTCCTATCATGGACAAAAAAAAAAGAGAGATAGAGACTGGAATTGAGATGTCTAATTTGGGAGAAGGAAGGGTGGGATAGAGAAGGGAGAAAAAGAGGGAGAGAAAAAGGGAGAGGGTGATGGTGAAGGAAGGAAAAGAGGGAGAAAAATATAGGATAATAATAAAATATTAATATTTATTAATTAAATAATATAATATAATATTATTTATCCTACTTTTTAGTCCGACAGTTCATCAAACGTTTCACTAAGCTAGTCCAGCTTAGTCTATTCTAAGCCAGTCCAACTTCATCTCTCAAGTTAGTCTAGTCCGAGATAGTCCGGTACAACAAACACACCCTTAACTTCCTATAGAATACTTTTATTTTCACTATTTGTGTGAAAAGCAGTTCTAATTGCACCCTTCACATAGTTCAATGGCCCCATTACATTATTCATATTTAAAATTACAAAAATGATGTCGTCATTGCTATAAAAGTCTTAGATTAAAAGGAAAACTAATGAAAAGTGCTTGAAAACTTTGAGTTTTAATCAAAAGGAGAAAAAGGTGTTATAAGTGAATAACACTAGGAGTGACTTTTTAGAGTAAAAATATCATTTTCGTTAAAAGTGAACAGTACCGAGAGTGTTTCATTAAAACTCCATGGATTAAAATCTAAAACTTTTAACCTAAAAACAATTTTTTTTTTCTTTTTTCCAACCCTTTTCGTTCCAACCCGACACAAAATTAATACGTTTACAGGTCTGCATAATAACAAAACAGGTCGTTATCGGTTAACGCAATAAGCACCTGTTAAGATAATGGGTCGGTCTAGGTGTACACTTTGATAATCCGTTAAATGATAAGAAAAATATTAATTTAATGATTTTGTACCATTGAAAAATACTATAATTACCAACAGTAAGATTTAATTCCGAATATACAAAATTATTGACCGTTGAATACAGTTAAATGAAATTTAGAAAATTATTGACCGTTGAATCAACTGAGATTTAATCTTGATCGTCCAATGTTTATCTCAGCCTAAAACAAACTCTCACTCTTCAATTCTGAGGTCCAATGGCAGCTCACCATGTGTCATGCAAGAAGGAAATTTGATCTCTTCTTTCCCTTTCTTTTGGCCCATCTCTACTCCATGTGTTGACAAGGTACAATGACACTAACCATTAACACCCTCTCGTTGGTCATCCCATCTACTGGCACGTGGCAAATCAGCCACACCTTGGATTACATGTGGCCCTTCATCATTGGTCCAACTTGTAAATTTTTATTAAAAATTCATCTGAGTTCCAAAAGGTAATCCAAAAAATACTACGAACTCGCAATGACGCCCACTATCTTTTCATGAATAAATTCTCAATAAATACGCTACATATTTTTCCCCAAATATTCCCTTTCTTCGATAATATATTCTTGGGATCTCACACTTTTTCGCTTCCATTTAGTCGCTGACTCCTTCCTTTGGTTGGGGTTGGCAGGCAACCCCTTACTTCCTCTATTTTCTTCTCCTATTTAGTCTTTTGTTTGTGTCTTGCCCTCTGCAGCCTATGGTTGTCGTTTTTTGATGTTACAGTCTTGGCAGTCCTTGCCATTTTCCCAGCATGTCTTACCGGTTTTATCTATGGCTTTCCTATTTTGTTGCCTCCCCTCTCTTCTCCTCCTCCTCCCTGTTGCCCCTGGTTCTCTTTCTAATTCCATTTCTGTAGCCTTCTTCCCTCACTTCTTCTTCCCTTTTGACACATCCCGACCTGGATTGTCCACTAGGACTTCGAATTGAGATGCGCTGGCCGACACCTGGAAGGTGACGAAGCCATAAAGTGTGGTGATGTGGAATATGTGAATAAATTTAAACCTAAAAGTGCCCAAACACGAGAGTGCGCTGTGAGCAGGAATGACCCCATTTCACACGTGACATCAGAGCATAAGTAAAGTACAGTACAGTGGATTGAAAATCATACCGTCGAAGGTAATCTTCAATACCAAGACTTGCCACGAATCCTTGTCGATACGAAAACTCTGCTACTAGAACCTGCAGGGATAAAAACAAGAGTGGGTGGGCCTGAATATAAAGCTTTAATAAAGACCTTTTAAACAATATAACCCCTCGCTGTAATACCTGTATAGGTTCCAGGAAATCAAACTACATATAATTATGAAATCAAATGTAAATCAATAGTAAATCCAAGAATATTCCAAATCACTACATATCGACAACAACAATATAAATCAGGTGCTCATCATTATATGGTAACCCACGAGTCAGAGTTGCCTAACGCAACTTGTACGACTCATAAATCAATCCATGATAACAACTGAGTCGAAGTTGCCTAATGCAACCTGTACGACTCATAAATCAATCCATGACAACACCTGAGTCGGACTTGCCTAATGCAACCTATACGACAGTGTTAGAGCTGCCTATCATTGCAACTTGTACGACAGTGTCGGAGTTGCACAAAACACTAATATAGTCATGCCCTAACTCAATCATTTCAAATAATACTATATAATCACCTAAACTTACCTATACGTCCCGCATTCACTTTAGCACTTCAAGGCATTCACAACAATTATATGTAGGTAATATGCATATGGTTATACCATAATGCAATCTAAAACTCAACCATATCATAGTATTTTAGAATATACAAATATATATATATATGAAGTGGCATAAAATGCGTAAACCAATTTAAAAGCGTTTTGTGGAACTATCAATGATATACATACGATAAAAGGAAAAGACCCACTCACCTGAGGTCCACGCTATGACTCCCTAGCACGAATATCGAGACGTCACGAACGATCCTCACCTAGAACAATTATTCAATCACGTCTCAGACCTTTTATCAATAGAACATATAACTTATGTAAAACACATCTCAATGACGTTCTAGAATGATTTGAGACTCATTGACCAAAAGTCAACCGTCAGTCAAAGATCAACAGTAGGGTTCATAAACCTATGTAACTTAATCCAGAAGATCCGCATCTCGGATTTCCAATCCGTAACTTCCAAAGATCCAAATTTTGCTTCTAAAACATCATACTAAAGTTTCATTATGATCCAACGGTTGGATCTCCGCCAATTGCCATTTCAAGTGGCAGTCAACGTTTAATTTTACGCACTTACAAATCCAATTCAGGAAGATCCGTATGTCAGATTTCCAATCTGTAAGTTTCTAATATCCTCAAATATTACATACTATAATGTATTAAAAGTTTGGTGACGATCCAACGGTCGGATCGTCAATTCACACAATGTTCAAGTAGCAGTCTTTATCAAAACTATGCTCAAACGATGAGATTTCATCAATCGCACTTCACCTATGGAATTGGGGTGTCAAACTTAGCTTAGAAAGGTCAGGGGTGACTCGGCTCACGAGCTGCCGCCACCGCACACGGCGGTGGCCGCCTCGATTTGCTAGAAAATTCAACTATCTCCAAAAATTCTCAAATTTTACAGAAATGAAGATCTCAAAGAGTAGAGCAAATTTTATACCAGTGACCAAGTCTAATTTGGCTGGGAAAGGCTCCAATTTCACTCAAACCCATCAGAACCCTAAAATGGGTGAAATTCGATTCTCCTTCCTCGGTGTTCCAAAGTCTCTACCACTGGTTGGGTCTTGTTCCTGGGTCCAAGGGAAGTTGATTAATGGTCGTTTTAGGTGGTGGAACTCGCCGGAATGGAGGAATTGCCGTTGAGCACCTCAAGTGCTCCGGTGAAATTCCTCGCGGGTTAGGACCTAAAAATCCTTAAATTTGGATGGAGATGGTAGAGGGAAGGTGTTGGAGTAGATTGCAGGTGATGGATGTGAAAAATTCAACTGAAAAATGGTAGAAATTGGTGGGAATTTTGGCCAGATCATACCTGGGTGCATGGAGTGCATAGGAAGAGGGGGATCCTTCCTCTTGATTGGCTGCCCTCCTATTCATCTAATTGGTCCCTTGCCCTTTTGTCTGATTGGTCCACTCCTTCCTCCCTAATTTCTAGTTGGTTACAATTCCCACATGGTAGGAGTTTATTTTCCTTTAAATCTATAATTTAGTGAAACAACTTCAAATGTTTGTAACTATAGCGTTATAATCCGGACTCACAAACGGCTTTCGCCTATGCGTTTGTACCAACGAGTATTACACAAATACGCCAAAAGAAGAAGTCATATGTTCCTTTAGATGATGGTCGACAGAAGTCAAAATCATTGCCTCTAGGGCATTTTCATCAATTCCCTTGATTAAAATAAATAAAAATGAAATTTTAGGAACGGGTTGTCACAATCTATCCACCTTAAAAAAATTTCTTTCCTGAAATTTTGAAATCATACTAAACATAATGTACTCCAGAGGATAGGAAAGGGTCTATATACGTATATAATAACATAAAGTTATTGTACTAAAATTAAAACTAAACATAGACTATTTTTCAGTTACGCACTTGTTGCGTTACGTACCCCGAAAATGAACATGTAGCATCTTTGGGTCGAGCCCAGACAATAAATAACTAACTAAATAAGTAAATACAAATGCTAACATAGAATGACTTACTTGTCTATTTGCTTAACGAACCCAACGAATAAGTCAATGATATTACGATCTGCTGCCCGCAATACCAACAACTTACTGTTGTCTCAATAAGCAAGTAACAAATTCCCGAGGGTGCAATATTACCATCTTGCCCCTCATTGGGAAATATACATACATAGTTGATCCAAGTCTCAATCGTGCTCACGCACTACCCTCACGGGTAACATTAACAATAATCACAATTTTTCTATATCATAATTTCAATCATCCAAATACCTGTTCGCAATACTCATTTTTCAAACATGTCCAATGCGTAGAATCTCTATGCTAAGGCTCAAACAATAAAATCCCTCTTTAAAGCAATTCAATGAAGTCACACTGGCATTTCATGTTCTGGGGTCTATAAACGTCTATGACACGGACACCAGATCATCTATGTACGCGGAGCGAACAATGTTATTTCCTTTTGGCATATCCAACGTTCTCCTTATCTTTATCTTTCTCGTCCCCCGCAGAAAATCCATTGTCTTCGCATTGACTAGCTACAACTTTTCATGTTTTCATTTCAGAGACTGAGAAACTAAAAGAATTTGGCAGCACCTCTCAATTTCTTGTGGTCTTCTATATCTACTGATAAACCCAAAGCAAGCTTCTACAGATCAGAACACCTCTTTACAGGTCAAATCAACCAATGGCAGGGACACCGAGGGATCCCATGTCAAGTACTCTAGGTAGAATCTGTAAAATTGCAATGCTTGTTAGATTCTGATAAGCTAAGACCATTCTGTAGACCCATCTGCCAACAAGAAAGGCTATACCTCTCCCAGTCGAGCATTGATTTTCAAAGGTACAATATCGTCTGCACGAGTCACTCCTACATTGACAATTGCAGTAGCAGCACCTGCCTCATGTGCAGCTCTGTAAAGTCGGAAAGTCAAAGCTACTTATGAAAAATCCCAAACACAAACAAGAAATACTTAAACAAAATCAAGTCCCCAGAAAATGAATAAATAATAAGCATTGACGACCTTGTTTCCAATACTCTTATTGTTTACGTACACATGTTTTGCTTTGCTTACATCAGATTTTCTCATCGGAAAACACCGATGTTCTAGAATTTGTTAAACCTTGTCTAGCACCAGAATGGAGAGTGACTAAGGCATAAAGCAACCAACCTCAAGTGATTGGAATGCCTCGAAGGCATATACATTTATGGTTTTAAGTTTTTTATCTTACAAAATTGGGTTAGATTTTGGTATTATAAATGCCCTATGACAAGGGAACCTGGTGTAGAATTAGGACGGGCATACAAAATGATTTGATAAAAAACTAAAGTACAACTATAAAATGAAGGAAAGATATGCACCTGACAAGCCGGTAAGCAGACATGGTCATTAGTGATGATCCTAGCACGAGAAAAGCATCACATTCTTTTGCAGATTGGATTGTCTTCTCAGCTCTGTCCTTGGGGACATTATCACCAAAGAAGATAACCTTGACATTCACCATGCAACAAAAAGGTGTATTGAGACTGTACGAAATATTGGAAGCGTACACATCTATTAAGTAAAACGGTGCAATGAAAAGTGGGTGAGAATTCATAGAAAGCACATGCATGACTACACAATAAATAAGTGACTCATTTCCAGAATGATACCACAAAATATGGATAACTGACATATACAAGTACCTTCACTTTCAGAAGTTACGACATAAGGTATACAACTCCTATTTCAAGTAATGTTGCATGGTGATCGAATTTCTGACAGGTTCAAGAAGCCCATCATTGCCTATTTATTTCTAAAATGAAGAAATCATAATATACCTACAACCCATATTATTTCTTAAGAAGCAAACTATCAAGTGTGTCTTCTCTTTTTCTGCTTAAAACTCCTCGCACTCTCTCTCTCTCTCTCCTTCCTTGTATGCACCCTCCCCTCTCTCCTTCCAAAGTCTCCCTCCACAGCACCTACATTCTTCCTACTTCAGCATTCCTCAGTGCCCAATGGTACTGCCCGGTAGTCTCATAATTCTAGGCAAAGCAGTAGGCAGATCCATATCTAGACACCATCACTAATTCACAGCATACATAAAATGATCCAAAATATAATGCAATAAGCGTTCTTATTTTGAAAATATGACCAAAAAAAAAAAAAAAGAAAACGTTAAGGTGGTGCTATGAGGAGAAACGCAACACGGTTGCCGGTGAATAGTGAGAGGGAGGACGGGGGTTAGTGTGTTAGAGTTTCATTTTCTGGATGCTCCGTGGTTGTATGGGGTTTTGGATTCACATGTCTAGTCAAAATGCATGCTCATGGTCATTGGTGCTATAATTTCTTGCGGTTTCAATGGGGCAAAAGTGGATCTTTGACTTACTTCTTTGATGACCATAAAAAATTGAGGCTTTGCCTGGATACCATATGTTTGGGTAAGGAGGATAGCTGGGCTGGTAATGAATAATCTGTGGGGTGCAAAAGCTGAGTCTGGTTGTCATGGTATGAGGAATAGGAAAGAGGAAGAGACGGGAGGTGGGTGAGTGGTGGTGGGAGACTAAGTGGAGGAGAGGGAGAACATGAGTAGGAGAAAGAGTTTCAAAAAACACAATAAAGAACAAAGGTAGGAAAGTAAATTGAAATAATTTAAACGTTCAGCACTTGTTACCTAATTCCTTGGAGCACCATGTCATTATCACGTAATGCGAGAGTTTTGACAGACAGATGACGGAGGGGCTACCGAAGCAAAAACCTAAGTTTGTGGGGGCATTGGATCAATTCATCAACTATAAACCACAGGGTGGCATTAGAACTTGCTCAAAAATCAGAGGTGACATTCGACACATAATATAATAAAGGAGACCACCAGTATTACTGCAATGCTATTTCATTCTCCAAACAATTTTATTTTCTTTTGAATCCTGACAGTACCTCATAGGATACTTCTCTACTCAAAGCATTAAAATGACAACTTAGAACATATGTCTGTAATTGCTTGACTTGATATGAGACTCAGCAATACATGTATATTGGAAATTTTTACAGAACTATGGAAAGATAGCAACTATAGGACAAAACCCAGTAAAGACTAATAAAAGGCAATAAAGTCACACAACAGGAGGTAAACATTCCAAAATCCAGATCCAACAAAAAAATTAGAAACCAAAAACCATACATCTTTCAAGCATTCACTTCCAATGAACTAACTGCGTACATATTATATTTGTGTTTACTAACTACAAAATTGCATTTTCTCAACTCAAGGAATCATATGCTTTGGTACATATGAACATGGGTTTGTTAATGCAACTTCTATTACAGTGGTTGATTTGCATCAGAAAAATTTGTGAATGCTTATCTTGCTATATTGTTGAGTGTAGAGAAGTGTAAGGAATAAATATAATCACTCCCTTGTTGTATTGGAATACATCGATGTTAATCTTCATCACTAAATTGTCAGTGTCTCGGACTCTATGCATACATGTTTGCATTTACAAAAAAACGTAAAGAATAAATCTTCTCACTCCCTTATAGTATTAAAATACCTTGATGTTAACTTGCAATAAACACAGGGCCCCTAAAAATGACTTTTTTTTCTCTGACTTCTTAAAAAAAAACCGCCTATAGACCTTCAAAGTTCCTCTTGGTCAGGTTCACTCAATATACAAGCACCACTACTGAAACATATCAATGAAATACTGAATGCATGAGAATATTATGCAATTAAGAATGATACTGAAAATTCTTAAGTGTTAATAGAGATTTTTTACAAGATATGAATAACCATTTTTGACGAAGAAGAAATACGACTTACGTTCCTATCAGTTAAATAAATTAGGCAAATGTCTTACATCAGGTTTAAGCACTCCATTGCACTTTGGACACGTAGGGATGTGAAATTCCTCTTCCCAAAATTTTTCATCAATTTCAATGTCACCATCAGGTCTTTGCTTCATGCCAAAGCTCTTTTGTGATCCGGGGTTACCATAATCCAAACATTCAATTGCTTCTGCCCACTGCAGTAGAAGGAAATTTACTTGCTCATTAGTCCACCATTCTGATTAATACACGAGTTTGCAACCTAAACAAACTTCACTCCATTATTCACGAAATAACTCAACGAAAAAATTTAAATAAAATTACTTTCTAAGGAGGCAAATGCTTTCTATCTTAAGGATGTCCATAACTTTCTTAAGTTATTGACATCCTATTTCTAGGGTATTATTCAACAATCGAAATCGTTCATTTTTTAGATTCTCTTTCAATGTTTATCCATGCCAAAAATGGGTAAATCAATAATTGTTTAACCGTTTGATTTTCTTCATTTGAATTTCAGCTTTATCTATCAAACCGTTTTTCTTTTTTGCACATTTTAGATGACAACAGTTTTGGATTTGAAATTTTTTGCAGGAATGACAGTTGAAAATTCAGTGCAAATGGAGGCTCAAATGTGTTAGGGGTGAGGATTGGAGATCAGGAAGTACCAAAGAGCGACCGCTTTCGCTACCTAGGATCTATCTTGCAAAAGAACGGAGAGTTGGATGGAGACCTCAACCATAGAATACAAGCTGGATGGATGAAGTGGAAGAGTGCATCCGGCGTGTTGTGTGACTGTCGTATACCACTGAAGCTCAAGGGAATATTTTACAGGACGGCCATAAGGCCGGCAATCTTTATGGCACAAAATGTTGGGCAGTAAAGCATCAACATGTACATAAAATCAGTGTAACGGAGATGAGAATGCTTCGTTGGATGTGTGGGCACACGAGAAAGGATAAGATTAGGAATGAGGATATTCGAGGTAAACTAGGAGTAGCCGAAATTGAAGGACAGATGAGAGAAAATTGGTTACGGTGATTTGGACATGTGAAACGAAGGCCTACTGACGCTCCGGTTAGAAGATGTGATTACGGGGACAGAGGTTTAGGGCCGAAGGGGTAGATGAAGACCTAGGAAGACTTTGGAAGAGACTCTTAAGAAATGACTTAGAGTACTTGGATCTAACGGAAGGCGTGACACAGAACCAAGCGCAATGGCATTCTAGGATTCATATAGCCGACCCCACTTAGTGGGAAAAGGCTTTGTTGTTGTTGTTGTTGACAGTTGAATGAGAATCTAAAATCTAGACTGTTCTGATTGCTGAATTTTACCATGGGATAGAAAGCCTATATATATATGTGTGTGCGTGTGTTTGTGTGTGTGTGCGTGCTCCAGTTTGTGTGGTGGCTCAGATGGTGGGTAGCCATGGGTGGGTAGGACTGAGAGAGTGCACCGGGTCAGTTTTCAGGCAACAATCTATTCCGCTATCCATAGCATCAAACATGTCAATTTTTACTGTTCTTTCTCTAGTTGAAAACTTGGAATACTAAATATACTTGAAACATACATCAAAACTTTATAGGTGCACTGAAAATTTTCATTAAATGAAAATGTACAAATTTCTGAAAGGGTGCCTATGGAGGAAGAGCAATTATTGAGTAAATTATAGGGGTCAGTGCCAACAGTTTGGGCAGATCAGATTTTACCAAAAAAGAAACCAAGTATTTATCAAAGCATTGGTTGTTTCTCAATAGATAAGACTTTTCCAGGTCTCCCTTTAGAAATCTATGTGCCCCGTAATGAACTGTAGTAATATGTAATATCCATCTACACTTATGGTTCATGTATTCGAATCTCATCTACTGTAGTAATATCCGTCTACACTTATACTTCACACCCCTTATAAGTTCCCTATTATTATTCCCTAATTACATTCACTGTCTTCTTTCTCCCATAAATCCTCTCTCTTACAAAATTGTAATCCATTATACTACTTGATTAACTAAAATATCCGACTAAAGTATTTCATTAGGTAGTGCCAACACTGAAATATTCGGTCATTTTTACACTAAAGCAGAAAGGGGGAAAACCCCTTAAAAAAAGGTTTCAATAACTATAAATCAAAGAACTTCATAAAGTTTATTTCTAAATCATTAAAAACAACATAACATTAGAAGTTAAAAACCATGAGTCCTACAGTATAAATAAACTGCACAAGACTAACCTTTGGATTAAGGGCCTTAACTTGGTCTTGAAATAGATTTCGAGGGAAGGAAAAACCACAGTCTATACAAATGACAGAATATACTGTTCCATGTAATTCGACCGGGTTACTACCAGCACGGTGATGCAACCTGACATGAGAAAATGAAGGGAAAGAATTATTGATAGTTTAGGATGATAGGAGCATATTCATGCGACTTAAATGGCTTGTTCTCGTGCATTTACGTTATGTTTCTTTAGTTATTTTAGTACTTTAAGCTATTTTCGTGTATTTGTAGGTCCAAAGGGCTAAAGGAGCAAAAAGATGCATTTTGGAGACTTTTGGAGCACTTTTGGGCTAAGGATGGATAGCTTATGCTTGGAGCCAAAGTGTTGGACGAAATTGAAGACCTAATTGAAGATCAAAGTGTTGGAACCTTGTTCCCTTTAGTTTTAGGACATTTAAACCTTTCCTATATCTTTAGCCGTGCATAACATTCCAACATTCCACTCCTTCATTTCAGCCACACTCCCATATATCATTACTTATCATAATCACTTATCACTTATCATAATCACATATCATTACTTATCATCACCACTTATCACTTATCAAACCATTCACTCATCACTTATCATCAACATTCACTTATCACTTATCATAACCATAACCATACCTTCCTCCTTGCAATTCCACATGCATTCATCACCAACACAATCATCAACAAATCCACCCATCCCATTCATCATTGCCGTGCATAACCCACCATCATTTCCAACCCATCACTCCCATTCTTTAATCCAATTCAGCCATTTAATCATTCACCTTGCATTTCCAAATTATTCCTTTCTCCACACCAAAACCGTGCACATGCATTCCCTTTGTGAAATTCCAGCTTTCCACAACCAACCTAGCTGTCATTGCACATGCATTCATCATCATTCCCCCTTTGCATTTCAGCCACATTCACTCCCCCTTACCTTGTGCCGTGACTTCCCCTTCTTTCCAACATAATTCACATGCATTTCAGATTGCATTCCCATTCTTTAATTCAACCAACAAAATCATTCATTCCACATGCATTTCCAACCACACACTCACCCACACAATCTGCCATCATTCACACAAACACCATCATTGCCGTGCATCCCATTCCATCTCTCATTTCAGATTGCATTCCATTCATTCCACCCTTTAATCACATGCATTCCCCTTTGAAATTCCAGCTTTCCACCTAGCTTCCACCTCACAACCACCAGAAAACACCCCATGCCGTGTATTCCCTTTCATTTCTGTCAAAGCACATGCAATCCCACCCTTTAATCACATGCATAAATCAGCCACATGCATCTCCCATCACCATTCCAGATTTCCACTAAGTTCCTAGCTGTCATGTTCCCCCCATTTCGCCTATAAATAAGCATCCATTTCACCTAAATTGATATTCATTCTTCCATACACATTTCAGTCACAAACACCAACCATTCCCATTGCCGTGCTCTCCTCCTTCCATTTTCACCACTCCCCAAACCATTCACACCATCAAACTATCCTTAGACCTTGTGCTACAACGAAGAGGAAGATAAGAGGGCCTAAACGTTCATACAATTCAAGTTTGAGTTGTTGAAATGTTTAGGTGTTTCTTTGATTTCAATGTTTAATTTCAATACTCTTTGTTTTGTACGAATGAGGAATGGAAGAGAAGAGAGCCTAAACGTTCATACAATTCAAGTTTGAGTTGTTGGAATGTTTAGGTGTTTCTTTGATTCTCTTTGTTTTGTATCATGAGGAACTAAACCCCCCCTTGGCTAGGGGGGATTCGAAATATATGTTTATGCTTGCATTTTGATTTGATTACTTCTAATTGCGTTTCATAAATTGTGGATTCAATTTGTTTAACTGTTTGATTGATAACTTATTTATGTATGTTTATTGAGAGTACACGCTTAATTTTCATGCATGAATATGACGCTAGAATATAAGTGAGTTTCACCTAATAGTTACGAACTTATATTCACAAGTAGTGGTGGTTGCTTATAAACAATCGCGTTAAACGAATTCTTGGCATAAGTTTCATGCAATCATAGTAACGAATGTCTCGTCAACACTTATAATTTTCATAGAGCGTAATGATTTTGCTTGTATCTCTATTATGCAATCATGTAGGGGACTTGTGGGGAATGTTTTGGGTTGTCGTATGCAATCATCCAATTCAATAACGTTAGGAAGATTTAAAGGTTAATTAGTGCATTACGGTTAACTTGGGGTGTTGAGAATTCATGATTTATTGAAATGCAATTGGAAATCTTTTTATTATGCAAGTTATGGTGGATAAAACCCTCCGAATTTGTATCAAAACACTTTAGTTTACCCCCCACACTTCAATTAAACATTGTCCTCAATGTTTAAAACACACCAAACAAAAGTAAACACAAAAACAACAACTAAACATACTAAATATGGCAGAATGTATCTAACAAAGAGAAGAGTTTAGAGATGCAAATCTAGTTATGGGGTGTAAATTCCATCTTCTCCTTGGTGATTGCAGTGAGGCTTCATCTTGAGTTTTTCCACAGGCTACTCTTGAACTGAGCTAGAGATTCTTTTGGTTTCCTCCGATCGTTGATTTTCCTTTGTGCTACTTTTGAACTGGGCAGCAGGATTCTTTTGGTCTCCCCCGAAGGACTGAGCTTACTCCTTTTATCTGTTTCTTTGTTCAATCTCTCCAATTCGTATTGAAGAGGGTTAGAGGATAGCTCAGCATATGCTTGTCTCCTCATGCTTCAATGTATCATTTTCCTTTGCCTTACTTGCTCCCCTTTGCAGAAGTGGTCCCTTCTCTGGAAGTGTATCAACCGTTGAAGATGACTACTCGAGAGTAACGCTAGGTAAGCAACCAGGGAATAGAGTCCAGGTAGACTCCAAGTGCCGGCTGATTGCTTCTTTCACTTTGCCATGCAGGTAATATCAAGGACAAAGGAAAAGACAGGGAAAGAACATGATATGAGATACCTTTGCTTTCGCCCTTGATGATATGAGATACCTTTGCTTTCGAAGAGGCAGCGAATGAATCCACATGCTTCGATCCACCGTTTCCTCTTGCCTCCTTTGTACTCCAGGCATTTGGTATCTTCTTTGGGGGATACATCCATGGTTGAAAATGTGTTCTCAAGAGAAGGAGAAAATTGAGCATGTTTGTGCGGGTTGGTTGCAGCTTACATTTTCAGCCGAGAAGGAAAGTTATGCGTTTGTGGGTGTATGCCTTGCCATGAATGTTGATGTATATAGGAATTGTAATGGCAAATGGCAGTGCGGATGCGGCAATGTCTTCCACGCGTTTTCTGAAAAGCCGGGAGCTTTTGACAAAGTGGCACGCGTCTTCTGAAAAGCCGGGAGCTTTTGACAAAGTTGCACTCGCTTTCTGGAAAGCTAGGAACTTTCGGCTTTGTCACCCACGTTTGTCGGCTAAAGTGTGCAGCTGATTTCTCGCCTTCCACGCGTCTTCTGAAAAGCCGGGAGCTTTTGACAAAGTGGCACACGCTTTCTGAAAAGCCTGGATTGCGTCTGAAGAGCTGGCGATCTTTACGCCGGAAAATCCGGCTTTGAAGAGTGGTGTCTCTTCATTCTGAATCGGTGAATGCCTCTCCTTTAATAGAGGTGATCGATCACCTCTAGCATAGCACACTTGAAAATTGCCCAGAAATCGTCTCCGACCCGTCGAGATTTCACTTCATCCAACCCTTCTCTTTTAACTTCTTGAAAAATGGCTAGCTCATCTAACCCATCGAACATTTGCTTAGATTTGAGTCTAAGGAATGATCATGTTGCGCCGCGTCAGGATAAGATATGGTGCCCGTCTTTCTTATCTTCTCATGGCCCTCTTACAGATGAGGACTCTGTGATGACGGATGCAACAACGGCTACGATAGTAGCTCGGAACCTCCTCACTCCCAAAGATAGTCAGCTGCTTTCCGGACGGTCCGATGAGTTGGCCGTTCAAGAGTCCCTGGCTCTCAGTGTTCAGTGCGCTGGCTCTGTGTCCAACATGGGCCAACGCCTACTTGCTCGCTCCCGTCAGGTTGAATCATTGATGGCGGAGGTGGAGAGTCTTAAGCAAGAGATCAAACAGCTTAAGTACGAGAACCGAAGTTTGCACGTGCTTGCCAACAATTATTCGACAGGCATGAAGAGGAAGCTTGATAAGCTTGATGACCGTCAAAGGCTTGCGGCTTTCTTCCAGAGGCACCTTTTTCCTGGGTCATCCAGCGTTCCACCAAGGATTGGAGTCTTGAATGATCTATCTTCGGTGCCTCCCGCTCCTATGCCTCTTGCTCCGATGCCTTCTGCTCTGATGCCTCCTGCTCCGATGCCTCCTGCTCCGAGAGTGTTGCCACGTAGTGGGGCCTCACATACACAACCCTTGTGAAGGCTCCATCTTTCTCTTTCTTTGTTAGATACAATTGTAATTTTTCGAAAAATCAATGAACAAGCTTTGTTTTATTCACTGTATTGGGTTGCCTCCCAAGTAGCGCTTTCTTTTACGTCTTGCAGCCGGACGAAGCCTTCTTAGGCTCAATTGGAACCCACGGCATGGAATTTATCTTTGAATGGGGGGTGATACTTGAGATGATCCGGTAATGGTTTAAATTCTAGAGTGGGTGCCTGGATCATTACACAGGTAAGCCGCCTCCCCGAATTTCAATTTTGTTTTATACTGATATGTTGTTAATGATCCAGGCACCCACTCTAGAGAAAGATGGAGCCTTCACAAGGGTTGTGTACGTGAGGCCCCACTACGTGGCAACACTTTCGGAGCAGGAGGCATCGGAGCAGAAGGCATCGGAGCAGGAGGCATCGGAGCAGAAGGCATCGGAGCAAGAGGCATAGGAGCGGGAGGCACCGAAGATAGATCATTCAAGACCCCAATCCTTGGTGGAACGCTGGATGACCCAGGAAAAAGGTGTCTCTGGAAGAAAGCCGCAAGCCTTTGACGGTCATCAAGCTCATCAAGCTTCCTCTTCATGCTTGTCGAATAATTGTTAGCAAGCGCGTGCAAACTTCGGTTCTCGTACTTAAGCTGTTTGATTTCTTACTTAAAACTCTCCACCTCCACCATCAATGATTCAACCTGACGGGAGCGAGCAAGTAGGCGTTAGCCCATGTTGGACACAGAGCCAGCGCACTGAACACTGAGAGCCAAGGACTCTTGAACGGCCAACTCATCGGACCGTCCGGAAAGCAGCTAACTATCTTTGGGAGTGAGGAGGTTCCGAGCTACTATCGTAGCCGTTGTTGCATCCGTCATCACAGAGTCCTCATCTGTAAGAGGGCCATGAGAAGATAAGAAAGACGGGCACCATACCTTATCCTGACGCGGCGCAACATGATCATTGCTTAGACTCAAATCTAAACAAATGTTCGATGGGTTAGATGAGCTAGCCATTTTTCAAGAAGTTAACAGAGAAGGGTTGTATGGAGTGAAATCTCGACGGGCCGGAGACGATTTCTGGGCAATTTTCAAGTGTGCATGCTAGAGGTGATCGATCACCTCTATTAAAGGAGAGGCATTCACCGATTCAGAAATGAAGAGACACCACTCTTCAAAGTCGGATTTTCCGGCGTAAAGATCGCCAGCTCTTCAGACGCAATCCAGGCTTTTCAGAAAGCGTGTGCCACTTTGTCAAAAGCTCCCGGCTTTTCAGAAGACGCGTGGAAGGCGAGAAATCAGCTGCACACTTTAGCCGACAAACGTGGGTGACAAAGCCGAAAGCTCCCGGCTTTCTAGAAAGCGAGTGCAACTTTGTCAAAAGCTCCCGGCTTTTCAGAAGATGCGTGCCACTTTGTCAAAAGCTCCCGGCTTTTCAGAAAACGCGTGGAAGACATTGCCTCATCCGCACTGCCATTTGCCATTACAATTCCTATATACATCAACATTCATGGCAAGGCATACACCCACAAACGCATAACTTTCCTTCTCGGCTGAAAATGTAAGCTGCAACCAACCCGCACAAACATGCTCAATTTTCTCCTTCTCTTGAGAACACATTTTCAACCATGGATGTATCCCCCAAAGAAGATACCAAATGCCTGGAGTACAAAGGAGGCAAGAGGAAACGGTGGATCGAAGCATGTGGATTCATTCGCTGCCTCTTCGAAAGCAAAGGTATCTCATATCATCAAGGGCGAAAGCAAAGGTATCTCATATCATGCTCTTTCCCTGTCTTTTCCTTTGTCCTTGATATTACCTGCATGGCAAAGTGAAAGAAGCAATCAGCCGGCACTTGGAGTCTACCTGGACTCTATTCCCTGGTTGCTTACCTAGCGTTGCTCTCGAGTAGTCATCTTCAACGGTTGATACACTTCCAGAGAAGGGACCACTTCTGCAAAGGGGAGCAAGTAAGGCAAAGGAAAATGATACATTGAAGCATGAGGAGACAAGCATATGCTGAGCTATCCTCTAACCCTCTTCAATACGAATTGGAGAGATTGAACAAAGAAACAGATAAAAGAAGTAAGCTCAGTCCTTCGGGGGAGACCAAAAGAATCCTGCTGCCCAGTTCAAAAGTAGCACAAAGGAAAATCAACGATCGGAGGAAACCAAAAGAATCTCCAGCTCAGTTCAAGAGTAGCCTGTGGAAAAACTCAAGATGAAGCCTCACTGCAATCACCAAGGAGAAGTTGGAATTTACACTCCATAACCAGATTTGCATCTCTAAACTCTTCTCTTTGTTAGATACATTCTGCCATATTTAGTATGTTTAGTTGCTGTTTATGTGTTTACTTTTGTTTGGTGTGTTTTAAAAATTAAGGACAATGTTTGATTGAAGTGTGGAGGGGGGTAACTAAAATGTTTTGATGCAAATTCGGAGGGTTTTATCCACCATAACTTCAAATGTTGTTTCTTGCTGTTTTTAAGTGTGTTTAGTGTGTTTTGACTTAAAAATTCGAAAATCACATAAAAATTTGAAAAACATGTTTTGAAAAGCCTAAAAAATGAGTGTTTTGAGTCGTTTTTGTGTCGTAGGTCACTTTTCAACACAATGATAAGGATTTGGTTTGTAAGTGCATGACTGTTAAAAAGAGTTATAAAAATAGAGAAAAGTTTGATTTACTCTTGGTATATGCTTGGTTATGGTTATAATGTATGACTTCACATGCAATCATAAAAGAAAAATTCGTTTTTGTAACATGCTTGAAGGAAGGAACTCAAACAAACGCTACAACCCTGAGAGACTTGAGCCTATAACGTTCTTTAGAGAGTATAATCTGTGATTTCTTGTTTTCTAAAGTCGTTGCATGATTTCATTATTCTTTGCTTGGTTACTACTTAGAAGGCGTTTCATCATAAAGTTCCAAATGCTAGAACTCATGCCCATTTCATTCAAAACATGTTATTGATTTGCATAACATATATCAAGATGAAGTTGTGTAGTTGCCACCATAGCCAAATAGCCTCACTTCCCATATTTCGTATTTGTTGTAAGTTTTACCCCCGTTGAGCTTTGTTTAGCCTTTATTCTTTGTTAACCCACATTTTCCTCACCTAGCCTAGATTAGGACATTCCATACCCTTGTCTTAAAAAGATAATGAGCATGACTTAAATGAATTCCTTTTGAGTTACATTATGCAAGAAAATGAGTGTGGGGGAGAGAATGTTTAAGTGTTTATGTATGTTTTGAGATTCAAAAGAAAAGAAAAAAAAAAAAAAAAAAAAAGAAAGAAAGAAAAAAGAGCTTGAAAAAAATGAAAGAATGAGTGATTGAAGAAAGGGTCCAAAACACCAATTCTGGCCGTAAATTGTCTAAATTCTCCCTTTTTGTTCAAAAGTTGAGTTTTCATTCAAAAGTGAATTCTAAGTTGATTCAAGTGCTTTGCTCACTATTTCTTTAAGAACCTTTGTTTTCCATATCCCTTCTTTGTTATCCACACCCTCCAAGCCCCATTACAACCCGTGACTTCAATCTTGAGTGTTATGTGTTTCAATTTGTGGAGTTTGAACTTGGTATGAGCATATGGTGTCACTGGTTCTCACATCTAAGTGGTAGCATTCCATTCATGGGATCATATCTAAACATGCTTATTAACTCCAGAAATTGCTCTCTTTTTGATATATATATGTGAGTGTTCATTTTCATTAATCTTCTCACATATGACTAGATTAGGGTGTGTAGTTAGAAAATCTGAGTGAAAATCGAGTGCATATCTTGTAAGGAATTGAGCAAATTCTCTAAGGCATGCTACTACATTCAAAACATGGTTTTAAATGCTTAATTGTGAAATAGTATGTGGTGACTATGATTAAGAATGTACTTAAGTGTGAAGATGACTAAAATCTGTGAGAATGATGATTTTTAACATGTCATGTGCATTGAAAATCCCTAAGACGGTTGTTGGAAGGTTTAGGTTGTGTTTTACGTGTTTAGTATCGTTTTGTTTATTTGTTTTTATTCTGTTTTGCTCGAGGACTAGCAAAAGCTAAGTGTGGGGGTATTTGATAGGAGTATATTCATGCGACTTAAATGGCTTGTTCTCGTGCATTTACGTTATGTTTGTTTAATTATTTTAGTACTTTAAGCTATTTTCGTGTATTTGTAGGTCCAAAGGGCTAAAGGAGCAAAAAGATGCATTTTGGAGACTTTTGGAGCACTTTTGGGCTAAGGATGGATAGCTTATGCTTGGAGCTAAAGTGTTGGACGAAATTGAAGACCTAATTGAAGACCAAAGTGTTGGAACCTTGTTCCCTTTAGTTTTAAGACATTTAAACATTTCCTATATCCTTAGCCGTGCATAACATTCCAACATTCCACTCCTTCATTTCAGCCACACTCCCATATATCATTACTTATCATAATCACTTATCACTTATCATAATCACATATCATTACTTATCATCACCACTTATCACTTATCAAACCATTCACTTATCACTTATCATCAACATTCACTTATCACTTATCATAACCATAACCATACCTTCCTCCTTGCAATTCCACATGCATTCATCACCAACACAATCATCAACAAATCCACCCATCCCATTCATCATTGCCGTGCATAACCCACCATCATTTCCAACCCATCACTCCCATTCTTTAATCCAATTCAGCCATTTAATCATTCACCTTGCATTTCCAGATTATTCCTTTCTCCACACCAAAACCGTGCACATGCATTCCCTTTGTGAAATTCCAGCTTTCCACAACCAACCTAGCTGTTATTGCACATGCATTCATCATCATTCCCCCTTTGCATTTCAGCCACATTCACTCCCCCTTACCTTGTGCCGTGACTTCCCCTTCTTTCCAACATAATTCACATGCATTTCAGATTGCATTCCCATTCTTTAATTCAACCAACAAAATCATTCATTCCACATGCATTTCCAACCACACAATCTGCCATCATTCACACAAACACCATCATTGTCGTGCATCCCATTCCATCTCCCATTTCAGATTGCATTCCATTCATTCCACCCTTTAATCACATGCATTCCCCTTTGAAATTCCAGCTTTCCGCCTAGCTTTCCACCTCACAACCACCAGAAAACACCCCATGCCGTGTATTCCCTTTCATTTCTGTCAAAGCACATGCAATCCCACCCTTTAATCACATGCATAAATCAGCCACATGCATCTCCCATCACCATTCCAGATTTCCACTAAGTTCCTAGCTGTCATGTTCCCCCCATTTCGCCTATAAATAAGCATCCATTTCACCTAAATTGATATTCATTCTTCCATACACATTTCAGTCACAAACATCAACCATTCTCATTGCCGTGCTCTCCTCCTTCCATTTTCACCACTCCCCAAACCATTCACACTATCAAACTATCCTTAGACTTTGTGCTACAACGAAGAGGAAGATAAGAGGGCCTAAACGTTCATACAATTCAAGTTTGAGTTGTTGGAATGTTTAGGTGTTTCTTTGATTTCAATATTTAATTTCAATACTCTTTGTTTTGTACGAATAAGGAATGGAAGAGAAGAGGGTCTAAACGTTCATACAATTCAAGTTTGAGTTGTTGAAATGTTTAGGTGTTTCTTTGATTCTCTTTGTTTTGTATCATGAGGAACTAAACCCCCCTTGTTAAGGGGGGATTCGAAATATATGTTTATGCTTGCAATATGATTTGATTACTTCTAATTACGTTTCATAAGTTGTGGATTCAATTTATTTAACTGTTTGAGTGATAACTTATTTATGTATGTTTATTGAGAGTACACGCTTAATTTTCATGCATGAATATGACGCTAGAATATAAGTGAGTTTCACCTAATAGTTACGAACTTATATTCACAAGTAGTGGATGTTGCTTATAAACAATCGCGTTAAATGAATTCTTGGCAAGAGTATCATGCATTCATAGTTACAATTGCTTCGTCAACACTTATAATTTTCATAGAACATAATGATCTCTCATTGTATCTCTTCTATGCATTCATGTTGAGAACCATTGGAGAATGATTTGAATTGTCGCATGCATCATCCAATTCAATAACATAAGGAAAATTTGAGAGTTAATTAGTGCATCACGGTTAACTTGGGGTGTTGAGCATCATGGTTTATTGAAATGCAATTGGAAATCGTTTTATTATGCAAGTGTAACATGTATGGAGATGAACCCCTTAGCTAGCCATCCCATCCATTCAATTCCATCACATTCATCTTTACAATCTGTTTTTAATTACAATCTGTGCATTTTAGTTAATTTCGTCAAAAACTCAATCCCCCTTTACTTTAGTGTCCAATATAGTTAGAAAGTGTCTTAGTTTGTGTTTCTAAGTGTTTTGATTCAAGTTATTACCCAAATTCGTCCAAAGTACTCAAAGTGCTCAAAACTGCCCAGAAAGTGTTTTTAAGGCAGTTTTGAGTGTTTTGGTGCTGTTTTGGGTCTTTTGGTTTGTTTTGGTGTTTTAAAGTTTAGTTTTGAATTCTTTGAGTCTAGTATAGTGTTTTATATTGTGTTTTTACGTTTTTGAGTCAAATCCAAGTGATTAACAATCCCTCCTAATCCCCGGCCCAGAACGATCCCTACTTATACTTATACTACAATTGACAAAAAGAGGGTTTAATTTGTGTGCGTATAATTCTCGTATCATAGGACCCTCTTTTTCTTGGAATAGTTTGAATGGAAAGAAATATTCATAGTTTTGAGTTTTTGAGAGTCTTTCATTCTGAAATATTTTAAATATCAACCTAGAAATTTGTGTATATAGCAGTACGAATTCCTTATCCAAATCAAAATCCACGATAAATTGATTTCCTCAAGTTTTCTGTAATATAGACCATTAGTTTGCAAGATTTAATAAATTAAAATCAACAATCCTTGAAATACGGAAGACTCTAGATACATACCGCGACTTACCTATCAACATTTTGTGTAATCATGAAATTTATCCGGCCAGCTTTTTCTAGAGATGCTAAAGAAATATGAGCTGAACCAGGCTCTGCAGCAGAAAATCGTCTCCATCCAGCATAACTCCTTGCCCAATATCGCCTTCGGGTCTGACTAGAACGAAGAAACTCCTGGTCAATCCAGTAAAAGCAGATCTGGAAGTTAGAGCTTTGAGATTATATTATAAAACCGAACAGCAGTAAAGTCTCCGCGGAAAAGTGAAAACAAATTATCCAACATGACATATTTGATAATATATCAAAGAAGGTAAAGTTTAAAGATGCAGTTTTCCATTCTATGTGGTTCTTTTAAAATTAATCATTTAAAGACGAGTTTTAGGGATAATGGAGTTAAGGCCTAAGTCACAACGATGCATCGCATGATTCTTTTATTCAGGACTTTGCTCCCAAAATTTCATATGCTGACTAAATGACATGTACAGCCAGTGCAGAGATGTAAACATGATTCTTCTGCTACAAGGCTCCAATTCGTTGTTTGAAAGATAAGTGATGTAAGATTTGAATATATGATCCTGAAAACTTGGTGAAACTAAACGATGTCCCTCATTTAACATAATTACATCATAATACTAATCTTGAGACCTCTCTTCAGTTAGCAGAAGAAGTAAAGGCAAGAAAAAGACACCTCTCTGTTAAAACCAAAAGATGTATGCAGGAACAACTTCAATACTAGCAGAGGCATATGCTAATCCATTATCTCAAGTTAAGAAATCGATTCACAAACAAAAGGTTTGCTTTTATCCTAGGTTTGATGCATACAGAACAACCATATCAACTATCATCACCACATATTTTTCAATAGACAATGATTAAAAATTTAGGGAACTATAAAATTTAAAGCTGATGGTATAAAGAGATTGCATTTACAGCCACCACTCAAATAGTTAATTTATACGTTGAAAACCAGGAGAGTAAGAGTATGAAGGTCTTTGCCTTTTTCTGTTTACCGTTATCTAAAAAAACAAAGTAATAATCTAAGGTTAAACTGGAACTCTTGTTATAATAAAAACAATGCTATAGGAACATGTATCACAGCACATGCCTTCAGATCACCTGATGGGTAATTGGTTTGAATCCAGAACTATAAGCTCCATTGGGGCTGCCAAAGAAGGAAAACAGTACTGATAGATGAGAAAATTTAGCATTTCAAAACATCAAATCATCAATTATAAATATCATGGTCTAATAATATGCTAAGGCTCCCTGGTAAACCTTGGCTGAAATAAATTCAACCATATAATACCAAGTACGCATTGAGAAAACAGATATTTTGAAATAAATATTAAAACCAACTCTAAACAAAACAATGATAAATTTTCCCTTATATACACAAGAACAGCATAATTAAATACAAAACACCTCTTAATATATAATACATTCAAAAGAAACCCATAATATGAAGGCTCCTGCGAGTGCAAGGTCTGGAGAAGGCAGGATGTACACCACCGTAACCTCTAATTCCAATGACGTGCAAATGAAGGGTGTGGAGAAGGCCAAATGTACACACCCATACCCTTATTCATAAGAGGATTCTGCAACTCAAACCCATGTTACAAGGCCACCTGGAACAAATCCTAACATTATGCCAAGGTCCGCCTCTCTCAAAGTATGTGGACAGAACAAATTCATAAGAATGAAACAGGTAGACTTGAAATGCAAATGGCGAATGTCAACCAAAGAAGTTAATAGTCCAATGAGAGCCTAACAGTTGGCAACCACTACTCAAAGTCATCAATCTGATCAACTGAGAAGAGTCAATAACACAGGAAATAATAAGGAGAGAAAAAAACCTTCTGTAGTCGGGAATTCCACATTCTGTGCTGATTCCAGCTCCTGTCAACACCATGAGCTTTGTACTGAACATAGCAAATCACAGATAAAAAAAACAGAAAAACTGGTAAAGACAAGTATGAATTGAAAGTTTATCTTTGAAGGTAACTGACAGGTATTAAACATCACCGGTAAAAGATATGAGGATTTCCCCAAACAGAAAATGCAACAAGGACGCAAAATAGATGAGGATATTTGATAGACCTTTGGTCGAAAAACTGATAGAGAAGGTTGACATCTTGCATGCTAGGAGGATCAGAATCAGGAACCAACTTCTTATCTCTCACGAAGCTCGAAGGCACTTTATCTTCTCTCCTTGAGGAGGTTCCAGGGACAGACATTCGGCATGAAGTTTGGACAGACTTGACGGAGCAGTCAAAAGAAATGACTCTTGCTCTACTGCTTGGCAATCGCAAATTTGTGCTACTTGACTGAATAATATCTGTATATATAAAACGGTAACCACAATCATATAAGCAAACTTGCAGAGTAACAAAGTCAGACGAGACGAGCAGACTTGCCTGTCATGACATTCCCCAGCATTTGCGCAGCATTTCTGGAACTCTACAAATATGAAGTAAGCAATTTGGTTTGATCAATCCCAACTTAAACAATTAAAGAAAACAATTTGGGTTCATCAATCCCATGAGATTTTGAAAAAATCACTGGAACCACAACTTTATTATATTTTCCTTTCAATTTTTTCATGAATAAATGTTGATAAACATGAATTCCATTTTCCTTTTCGTTTTCCCTTTGATGAATCCTAGAGAAAACCCAGAAAATGTGCCATAAAAAGAATTCTAAAAAAAAAAAAAAAAAAAAGCCCAGAAATGTGAAGAAAATAAAAATTACATGAAATGCAAGAAACAGAGGAGATGGAAAGAAAGGGACTCACTGAAGAGAATGGAATGGGAAGATGGGGAGGCGAGCGCATGAGCATAGCCATCATCGTCGGTTCAATTGAATTGTTTTAAATTTCTTTACTTTTAGATTTTGGGAAATTTGATCGGACAGAAGGAGGGGGATTTTGGGTTTGGGTTTGGCATTGAATTCAACGGTCGTCGTCGACCATTGGTTGCTCTCCATGTTTCTCTCTTCGGTCCACGTTGCCTACTTCTGCACCTTTCTCATTAAAAAAATAAAATAAAATAAAATAAAAAGACCGAATTCGTATGTAATGGCTTTGCCATGAACGATTCCGCCTTAACGTCGCATTTCCCAAATTGAATGCGACATGATATTATTAGAGACAGATTGCATAAGTAGGAACCCATTTTATATAAGTCGTTCTTTGTATCTTGTAACTAATTTTTTAACAATTTTATCTCAAAAATAGTAAAATGGAAGGGTGTTATATATGAAAACTAGGTATGGGAGGAAATTTTCGCCCCGGATTGAAGTAACAAAACCTCCACACACAAATAATAAGACCTCTAATACCAAAGGATTGGTGTGGTGTTAAGTTCATATACTATGGAAGGGTATGAGACTAACACATGTGTGGTGTTAGCCAAAAGGCCTTTGATGTCTAAGTCACAAAGACGGTAAGAAGTAATAAGGCTGTGGTAAGAGCTTTTTTATTATCAAAATAAACTAGTTGGCTTTGGCTATCTATAGAGAATTGAGGAGTTAAACTGGATGTCGAGGTTCATTAAACTTTTTAGCAAAGTGTTACCTAGTCTACACACCGATGGAGGAATATTCCTTTAAGATTCTTGAAATATGATTTAGAGAGTCTTGCCTGCTAAAAGAATGATAGGTAGGCTTATTGGATATTGGGATAATCTGCGTAGGTCATGTGGCGATCAACTTGAACTGTTGACGATGAATTGGGTCTGAGTGCTTGTTGATTGTGGGCTTCTAGGCCTTCATAGAGAATGTGGCATGTTAATCCATTAGGGTTTGACAAACGGTCTACATATTTTGTCAAGAGTAGAGTAGTCATATTTGATAAGTTGTACACGTGACATATTTTTCAATGGTCAATATATTTTATATTCCCACACATATTATTCAGTAAATTAAAAATATTCAAAAAATATGTGTAGAATATATAAATTCTACATGTATTAGATTGGTACGTTGTATTAGTAAATTTCGAGGATAAAACGTGAAAAGATTACATATGTACATACATATATAATAGCTTTAATATGTGTAATTTTTGGACTCATTTCCAAAAAATACACAAGAGAAATAAGTAATATGCAAATTTACTAACATGCGCTGAGTAAAAATGAAAAGTCAACTCACTTAACGGTATGTTAAAGCTCAAGATTGTAAGGTTAACAAACTTAATTTAACAACATAAGATGGGCTTACAAGATGGGTTGAAGTTAAATGGACTCAAACATGTAAGTGGTTCAACCACAAAACAGGGTATATCCACTAGTATTGCTGTCAATGTATATTGATTTCAAAGCTAAATAGCGATCAGCTAATATATTCACTTTGTTCTCTCTAATTTGTGTGACGACCCATCCCAAATAAATACATATTTTATCCTCGAATGTGTGAAAATGATGATTATGCCCTCGTTGGCTGGGTGATGTGGATGTACGTATATAGTTTTAAATTATTTTTCCACTGACATGATTAAATTGTACTCGATGTCATGAGAGCGTTGACGTGAGCTAGGCTCAAATTGGAGTTATAACGAGAAAGTTACAAATATTTAGGTTCATAAATGGGTAAATTTTGGACTAATTATTTGGGCTCCTATTCTTTTGGGCCCAATCAGATCATATTATTTTCTTTTGTTGCCCAATCCCGTAACACACACACGTACAAGCTCACCTTCTCCTTCCTTCTTGAATTTTCTCTCACCCGTACAATCGAGAGACCATCACCTATAACCCTAACCAAATGTCACGGATCGAATTGTTGGAAACCACTATCGTATTCCTTGTAACCTCACTTGTGACAGCCCGTTCCGGAATTTTCGAATTGTAAGGGTGAAATGACGATTTTGCCCCTAGTATGATTTTTGGTGGTGTGGTTGTTTTTGGTTTGTTGTTGGCAGGTTGTGGACCACACACACACACTCTCTCCCATATTTCCCTCACCCTTTCCCTGCCCTGCACCCTGTCCTGAGCCCTTTCTCTTCCCCATTCCCTATTCCATTTGTACGGACACACCAAGAAACCCTCCAAATCTTCACAGATCAAGGAAACAAAGAACATATTCATGCTCGTGAGGTCCGTAGGAGTCCAACCATACCCATTTCAGGTAAGGATACCTTCGTTTTCACGTCGAACTCGGGATACCCCGATTTTGTCACTGTTCATGCACACGTTATTTCTTGTGTTTTTGGGAATTTCAAGCTTGTAGGAAGGTTGGTGAGGTCCTTAGGAGGCTCGGGGTGGTTCGTTTTAAGGTTTTGGACGTCGGGATCGTGAGTTTCGAGTTTGGCCGGAGTTGGTGGAGTTTTCCCGGCTAGATTCCTTGGATTTTAGTGCTTGAAAGTGGTATGGATTTGTTCTTCTCGTTGTAAGCTTCATTTTGGTACCAATTTTGTGAAATTTGGTTTAAAAACGAAGAAGATATGAAGATTTGAAGTTTTCACGATTTTCTGGCGCCGGTGACGGCGCCAGAGCCTCGCTGGAGAAGACGATGGAATATTCCGTCAGTTTGGACGGAATATTCCTAACGACGTCAACGGAATCCGTTAAAGTTAACGGAATATTCCTGACGGCGTTAACTGACGTCGTCAGCGTGCCAGGCACATGCCTGCACGTGGCCGGCGCGTGCGACGGTGGAAAATTTTTCTAAAAATATGGGGATGTTCCTGAGGTTGAGTAGATCACGTTGGTGTATTCATACACCCCATTTGAGCTTTGTATGAGAAGTTATTTCATAAGGTTGGTTATGTGCTTTAAAATTAACGTGTTTATAGTTGTTTCGCATATAGGTGAGACCTATCCCGAGAACGAGCGCAGTTACTCGTGGCAAGGGGGTTACGACCCTTCTACATACCAGTGAGTGGGCTTTTGGTTTTCCGTATATACCTATATACTCATGTTTTTCCCAGAAATTGATTTGAAACGTTTATTCGTTTATATGCCATGTTTATTGTTTGCCATTTATTTACGCATTATTAGTCATATATATATATATGTGTGTGTGTATTGGTGTTGTGGACGCACATGTAAGTGCCGGGTAAGTATGATTTATGTTTATGTTTACGTTCAGTAGTGATTTGAGATGCATAGAGAGCTCATAACCTGCACCCCCGGTGTTAGTGCTCCCGCCCAGAGTTGGGCACAGTCCTTCACGTGATGTTCACCTCCCACACCACACGCTCATCTTGGATCCAAGTTAGGTGCACAGTCTTGTCGTACAAACCACTTTAGGTGGTTCCGACTCGTAGGTGACCCGCAATTAATCGCCCAGCCTTCACGTGATCGTAGCACTTGAGCGTACTTATATTACACCCAGTCCTGTCATACAGACCACTTTAGGTGGTTCCGACTCGTGTGCAGGTATAGTTAGTGAGATGGAGATTTGAGCTCTAGATTCAGCCGTACAGGTCACGTTAGGTGACTCCGGCTGACAGCTTACATAGCATTGATTTTGACATTACCTGAGCACTTGCATATATTTGAGGCATTTGGCATGGCATATTTTTTCCGGGCATGATATATATATATATGTATATTCTATTTTCTGGGAGGTATACAGGTTTTACGACGAGGGGTTAGAACTTATTTATGAAATAGTTTTTGAAAAGCTTTGTTTTTGCCCACTCACGCTTTTGTTTTGCGCCCCTCCAGGTTCTAGTTGGCTAGCACGTTTGGTGGCTCCCCTGAGGATTTCCCCGGCATATCTGACAGATTATTACCAGTGTAGGACCACCTTCAGGTGTGCTTTTGTAGTGTTGTTTCTCCTAGACTGCATTAGGTCTTCGTGCTCTGAACTTTATTTTCACACTTACGCTTGCACATGTATGTAATGGTTTTGGTGTAAAGCTGGTTTTTATTTATTCGTACATTTATTATTGTTATTTATTTAGCTTCCACACTGTGCACATGGTTATGTCACTTCCACGTGATGGCCAGCATGCCCTGATCTCGATTGAGGTGTGTCATCACTAGTTGAGTGATACCTTTTAGCCATGGAATGGGTCACGGGAACCTGAGATCTCTCGAACTCCTACAAGGTGGTTGTTGCTCCGTCGTGATCGAGGCCTTTTTCCAAGGTTTTAAGGCTCGAGGAAGCTCCTAAACAACTTTATAGGAACCTTAGAAGGGATTTGGGACAAAGTTGACGTCGGAGTAGGTGTTTTCGAGAAGTTCTAGTTTAGCCAGATTTTCCAAGAGTTTTTCCGACCGTTTTCCGTCAGTTTTAGGACTTCAAATAGGTAAGATGATGTTCTCTTGTTGAGAGCTTCAAATCCATATAAAATTCATGAATTTTGGTTGAGAAATGAAGTATTTATAAGCTTTAGAAAATTTTCCAGAATCTGGAGTTGCAGGCGGCTGCCAAAGGTGGTTTCCGATGAGTCACCAGAGAAGACAAGGAATATTTCGTCAACCTTGACGGAATATACTGATGGCGTCAAGTAACTCCATTAGTTTTTAAACGGAATATTCTAATATTTAATGGAATATTCCCTAACGACATTAGGGATTCCGTCAGTGTGCCAGGCAAGTGCCTGCGCGTGGCCAGCCCGTGTGGCCGCGTGGGACATCAGTAATTGTTTTCTAAAAATATGGGGATGCTTACAGTGTTAAGTAGGTCACGATGGTATATTCAAACACCCTAATTAAGCAACTTATGAGAAGTTATTACACAGTTTGGTTATGTGCTTAAAATTATCGTTAAATTAGTTGTTTCATAAATAGGTGAGATGTTTCCAAAGGACAAGCGTAGCCAGGTGAGTCTTGGGGGTTACGACCCTGCTACATACCAGTGAGTGGGCTTTTGGTTTTCTATATATACGTATATATGCTTTACATTTTCCCAGAAACTATTTCAAACGAGTGTATTCTTCTAAATGCCATGTCATGCTTGCACTCTATTTTATTATATGCATTAGCATGTGTATGCATAACATTGTATGACGTTATGGAGGCCAGGTAAGTT
Organism: Pyrus x bretschneideri; assembly: GCF_019419815.1. NCBI lineage: Eukaryota > Viridiplantae > Streptophyta > Magnoliopsida > Rosales > Rosaceae > Pyrus > Pyrus x bretschneideri. The sequence goes on from NW_025999462.1 coordinate 65,072, forward strand.
TCAGGTGAGTACTATGTGATGATAGTGGTTGCATTGTTATGATTATGCGTAGATGCATTGAGAGCTCATTATCCTGCACCTCGGTGTTAATGCTCCCGCCCGTGGGTAGGTCACAATCCTTCACGTGATGTTCATCTCCCACACCACACGCTCACCTTAGATCCAAGTTTGGTGCACATCCTTGTCGTACAGACCACATTAGGTGGTTCCGACTTGTAGGTGACCTGCGATTATTTGCACAGCCTTCACGTGATCGTAGCACTTGAGCGTACTTATTTACACCTAGCCCTGTTGTACAGACCACAATAGGTGGTTCCAACTCGTGTGCAAGAATTGGTCTATGAGTTATAGGTTCAGCCGTACAGGTCACGTTAGGTAACTTTGACTCGCATATCATTTTATATTCATTCACATCACCTAGCTTACATATTTGTTACTAAGATACTTGGCATGGCATATACTTTGGTTTTCATTGCTCTCAGGCATGATTTTTATCTATATATGTATTTGATGTGAGAATTATACGCACACAAATTAAAACCCTCTTGTGACAATTGTAGTATAAGTATAAGTAGGGATCGTTCTTAACCGGGGATTAGGAGGGATTGCAAAATCACTTGGAAACTGACTCAAAAATGTAAAATAAAGTTTAAAACACTGAACTAGACTCAAAGAATGCAAAACTAAACACTTAAAACACTAAAACAAACCAAAAGACTCAAACAGCACCCAAAACACTCAAAACAGCCTTAAAAACACTTTCTGGGCAGTTTTGAGCACTTTGACTACTTTGGACGAAATTGGGTAATAAAATGAATCAAAACACTTAAAAACACAAACTAAGACACTTTCTAACTAAGTTGGACACTAAAGTAAAGGGGGATTGAGTTTTTGACGAAATTAAATAAAATGCACAGAATGTAATTCAAACAGATTGTAAAGATGAATTTGATGAAAATATGGATGAAATGCTAGCTAGAGGGTTCTTCTCCACACATGTCACACTTGCACACAAAACGATTTCTAATTGCTTTTCAATAAACCATGAATTCTCAACGCTCCAGATTAACCGTGAATTGCACTAATTAACCCTCAGATTTTCCTAACGTTATTGAATTGGATGATTGCATACGACAACCCAAAACATTCCCCACAAGTCCCCTACATGATTGCATAATAGAGATACAAGCAAGAATCATTAAGTAAGCGTTGACGAAACACTTGTTACTATGATTGCATGAAACTTATGCCAAGAATTTACTTAACGCAATTGAGATCATCAACCTTTACTACTTGTGAATATAATTCCATAACGATTAGGTGAAATTTCCTTATATCCTAGCATCCAATTTATGCATGATAATTAAGCGTGCACTCTCAACCAACACACACAAATCAATGTAATTCACATATATAAGTAAATTGAATTCACAACTTATGAAACGCAATTGGAAGTAATCAAATCATATTGCAAGCATAAACATGTATTTCGAATCCCCCCCTAGCCAAGGGGGGGTTTAGTTCCTCATACGCACAAAACAAAGAGAATTGAAATTAAACATTGAAATCAAGGAAAAGAAACACCTAAAAATTCCAACAACTCAAACTTGAATTGTATGAACGTTTAGGCCCTTCTCCTCCTCTTTGTTGTGGCACAAGGTCTAAGGATAGGTTTTGGGGGTTATGGATGGTGTAGAATGATGTGTTTAGGATAGGGATGGATGTAGGGGACTTCAAGGCTTATTTTTGGGCAGAAAATATGAAGAATGGTGAAGTATGGATGTGTTATAGAGAGGGGATGAATTTCTGGCGTGAATGGTGAATGAATGAATGGTTTGTGGCTGCAATGGATGTTTATTTATAGGTGGATGAATGATTAAAGAGGGAATATGACAGCTAAGGAGAGAATGTGGCTGCCATCATGAAGAGTGCATGGATGTGGCTGAATAATCAAATGGGAAAGCATGTGGCTGAATGGATTAAAGAGGGAATGATGATGGGAGAGCATGTGGGTGACAGCTAGGTTGGTTGGTGGCTGCAATGGAGGTGTGGAATGATGATGGGAGAGCATGTGGGTGAATTATAGAATGGGAAAGCATGTGAGTGACAGCTAGGGTGATTGGTGGCTGCAATAATTTCGTCCATCCTCTTGGCTCCAAGCATATGATATCCATTCCAAGCTCTAATTTGCTCCAAAAGGCTCCAAAATGCATCCTTTTGCATACTTTGCCCTTAAATCCTGAAAATACATAAAACTAGCTTAAAAGACTACTTTACTAAGGAAAAACACTTTAAATGCACAAGACAAGCTAAACTAAGGTGCATAAATATGCTCCTATCAGTATTATTATTTTTTGGGAAATTATACGGGTTTTACAGTGAGGGGTTATTACTTTTGGAAAGAGAAATGGTTTTAAAAAGCTTTGTTTTTGCCCACTCACGTTTTCTATTTTGTGCCCCTTCAGGTTCTAGTTAGACGTTCGTGTTGGTGGCTTACGAGGACTTTATGGCGGTTCTGACAGACTTCAACTAATGTAGGAATTTCTCTCTTGTCTTGTATAATTAATTCTTAGCCTGCTGGATTGCATTTAGGTTACCTACGCTTTGAGTACTCGTATTACTACATTAAACATCTCTGCATCCTTTGATGGTTATCTTAGTTTAAATTAGTTAGTTTTGGCTTTTAATTACTCACATTTTCATATTACTATCACTTCTGCATTGCACTTATGGCTACGTTACCAGCATGTGATGGCCAACATGCCTCGATTCAGGCCAGGGTGTGAATTTGTTCGACCTTCATAATGAATGTTTTCACACCTTTAGATAAGCCTTACCCCATTGAGGTATCTCAAAATGGCATTTAATGAGCCAACCACTTGTACTAGCTTACTGACAAATTTTCACCTATTCAGCGAGGCCTTTTTTGATGAAGTGACATGCTTGTAGTCGGATGGCACATCTTCTAAGGCCCATGTTACTTGAGCATCTCGCTCAGACCTCGATTACTCTGCGTCGCTTTGTCGAGCATTGCCTCGACTGCCCATATGTCTCATATGTCTCATCATAGGTCTCTACTATTGTCTGCACATTTTTGAATAGTCTAAGTAGCACTTGAGTAGTTATATTTTTGGAGACTTGTCCAATAAAACTGTCAGCGCGTCCACGTGTTCTTCTCGGTCAGGTAGTTTTTCTTCTGTCTTGGTCGAGCCGAGCACTTAGAACATGAATAAAGATATAGATCTCTAAGAAAGCAGTTGGTACTTACTTCTTCATATAAGCTACCAAAGAAATTGGAAAAACAAAGATTTTCTTTACGTTCCAATTTGAATAAAGAACATAATTCCAACACTGTTATTTTAAGATATGGATGGATAGATTTGTTTGACAAAACATTGTTCTTTATTAATGAATAATTGGATTCTCGCAATTCGATTGATTGTCTCTACATTGTAGAAATAATGTGGTAGTAATAACTGTTTAGAATATAATGATGCTTAAAACCCAAAAGGTTACAAGGTAATGACTAACTTGATTGTGACACATCAAAAACTTGAATTACAAGTTCCCCATAGATGGATGCTTTGGATTGTTAGATCCGGATCCAATGCCTTCTTATTAAACTTGTATAAAGGAGAAATGTTCGAATCTTTATTCTTTTGGAAAGAAGAAAGAGTCACAAAGTTGTTGAGGTTAATTCACTTAGATGTTAGTGGCATATGCCCACTATATAAACTCATGTTGTGTGACATTCACCGAAGATCACTCTCGGTTGGACTATTGTATATTTCGAATAAACACAAGTCCGAATACTTTGCAAAAGGTTTCAAAGAATTCAAGAATGTAAGTTGATGAGTAAGACGTCTAAAGTATTAGTCTCCTTGGATTTGATCAAAGAAAAACAACACTTGAGAAGAGTTACCCTGAAAGGTATTAGGGAAAGTAGCATCATATGATAATGGACTTCTCCATTAGGAGACGAACGAATTCTAATTAGATGTAATTCGTTGGAAATTATCAAATTACCCATATCTATGCTATGCATTTCTATGACAATTTGATTGTCAATTATAGTCTTCCAAAGGATATAGTTAGAAAGAAAGACAAGTTTTAATAACTCCATAGGATGTAGTTAGAAAGAAAGACAAGTTTTAATCAAGTTAAGATTTGGAAGGAATATTTGTTTAAGAACAGTCTTGTGGGATATCCTTTGTTTGTACCATAGTTCACCAATAACTACTGAGCACTGGTCAACTTCATACCTTTAAAGACCCACTGGAGGATTCGTGTTGATTCACCTTTGCCTAAGCACAAGAGTTTCTCTCCAACCAGGAGATCAATCACAATGCTACATGTATCAACATCAAAATAAAGCTCCTAGAGTCCCACATTGACCATGGACGGAAGCTGGAGACTCTCCTCAACTATAAAAAGAGACCATTCTCCTATAATTAATCTTAAATGCCATTATTGTACTTAAACTCGTCATTAGAACTCACTTAAGATGATTAAGCTTGAACCTATTTATTGTGTAAACTCTTCACTATTAATGAGAACTCCTCTATTCCGTGGACGTATCCCAACTTAGGGTGAACCATGTACATCTTGTGTTTTCTTTCCTATATCTATCTCTTTACATATTATCCTCATTAGGTGGCTGGAGCAACCTTGTGAAGGTCACAAACTTGACAATTTACATTGTTCCAAAGTCTCACTGATTTTGTGATTCAACATCCTTAAATTAACCTTAGGATATCACTTATATGGACCAACTAACATAGGTTGTATGTTAGGGATGACACACCCCGACTGAAATCAAGGCATGCTGGCCGTCACGTGAGGGTGACGTAGCCATGTGCACAATGCGAAAGCAATAATAATATAAGAAATGCAAATAAATAAAAACCGAACTAACTAGAGCACAAGATAAGAATAAGTGCAAGACGAAAATAAGTGTGAATTCACAACCAGAGCATAAGTAGCCTAAGTGCAGTCCAGTAGGACGAATACTAATTATACAACACCAAAGGTGATCCTGCAATGGTGATAATCTGTCAGAGCTGCCGTGGATTCCTCACAAGCCACCAATAAGCACTCCTAACTAGAACCTGGAGGGGCGCAAAACATAAAGTGTGAGTGGGCAAAAACAAAGCTTTTCAAAACCATTTCAATATCAAAGATAGTAACCCCTCACCGTAAAACCTGTATAATTTCTCAGAAAATAGAATACATATCTATACCATAACCATGCTTAGAATAGCAAAATTCTCATATATGCCATGTCAAATATCTTAGCATAAAAATATGTAAGCCATGTGATATAAATTAATGGAAAATGATATGTCAGTCGGAGTCACCTAATGTGACCTGTACAGCTGAATCTAGAGCTCATCCATTTAGCTGGAGTCACCTAACGTGACCTGTATGGCTCAAATCCACATCTCAACAAATATACCGACACACGAGTCGGAACCAGCTAAAGTGGTCTGTACGACAGGACTAACTGTAAATAAATACACTCAAGTGCTACGATCACATGAAGACTGTGCGAATAATCGCGAGTCACCTACGAGTCGGAACCACCTATAGTGCTTTATATGACAAGACTGTGCACCTAACTTGGATCCAAGGTGCGCATATGGTGCGGGAGGTGAACATCATGTGAAGGATTGTGCCCTAACCATGAGCAGGAGCACTAACACCGCGGTTCAGGTTATGAGCTCAAAATACATCTCAACATAATCATGCAACTCACATCCACAATCAATAAACTCACCTGGTACTTACCTGCGCATCCGCAGCGTCAACGACAATATATGCAACTACTAAATGCATATTATAAGTGTATGACATTTGGCATGGCATTTCAAACATATGAATCATTTAAATCAATTTTCTGGGAAAAATACCAAGCATATATATATATATATATATATATATATATATATATATACTGAAAATCAAAAGCCCACTCACTGATATGTGGAAGGGTTGTAGCCCCCGAGTCTCGCTTGACTGTGCTCGTCCTCTGGATAGGTCTCACCTATATGCAAAACAACTATACAAACGTTATTTTAAAGCACATAAACAAAACTAGGTAATAACTTCTCACACGTTGCTCAATTGGAATGTTTGAATATACCAACATGATCTACTCAACCCTAAGAACATCCCCATATTTTTAGAAAAATTTTCCAATCTCCCACGTGTCCTCACGCGACGGCCACGCTTAGGCACGTGCCTGGCACACGTACGGAAACACTAACGGCATTAAGGAATATTCCACCCAAAAATGGAATATACCATTAAATATACCTCACATGGTTAGTATATTCCGTCAACCTTCATCTTCTTCGGTGATCCTCGCCGGAGCCGCCGCCAGCCGCCGTCTACGTTGCCAGAAACCGGAAAAACTTTTAATCATCATATCTTCTTCATTTTTCAACCAAACTTCACGAAATTTAAACCAAAATGAAGCTTAGGGTGAAAGGAACAAAACCTTATAGTTCCTAAAACTCACGGGATCTCGCTGGAAAAATCATGATAATTCGACCACCTTTGCAACTTGTCAAACCCAAGCTTCCTAACGGCCAAAACCTTCCAAAATTCTTCCCTAAGCTTCGTGAAGAAGTTCTAAGGCTCTCTAACACCTCCAAACTCGACAAAATCTACTCGATCATGATGGATGAACAATGCACCTCATTGGGGTTTCATGGTTCCCGAGCTTTCGAAGTTCTCACGTCCAACTACGAGTAAAGATCGACTTTTGAGCTTGCAAGGAGTCCAAAAACACCAACCACAACCTCGATCCGTGAATGCTCAAGTAGTTTGAGAAATTGTCCGTACAATTGTATGGAAATGGAAAGAAATCCGAGAGGGAGGAGAGAAAGTCAGTCAACGGGAGAGTGGTATGGATGTGTGTGTGTGTGTGGTTCAGATGGCAGCCAACCAAAATAAAAGAAAATAAAATAAAACCTAAGTTCTAATTGATTCCAAAAACTAAGGAAAACATGAATTGGACCATAACCAAAATGCATGTCACAACACCATCTAATGTCCAAGGGTATAAAAGTGATTTCACGCTATCGAGGATAGAATAATATACACATTCGGGATGGGCTATCACAACCTACCCCCCTTAAGAAAATTTCAACCCCAAAATTCACACAACAACAAACAAACCTCTAATAATCATAAAACAAGCGTGAATACATCTCTTTCATATGCTCCTCTGTCTCCCAGGTAGCTTCCTCCACTGAGTGATTCCTCCACAAAACTTTCACTAAACACATTGTCTTATTCCTTAGAACTTTATCTTTCCAATCCAAGATTGTCACTGGTTCCTCATCCTAAGTCAAATCTGGGTTAATTTCCAATGGTTAATGAGGTATCACATGTGAGGGATCTGAAATATAATGACGAAGCATCGAGCACTTTAGACAACTCTGGAGGCAACTCAAGCCTGTAAGCAACTTCACCGACTCACTCGGTGATCCGACACGGTCCAATATACCTAGGATTTAGCTTACCTTTCTTCCCGAACCGTACAACACCTCTCCACGGTGACAACTTTAGAAACACCCAATCACCAATGTTATACACCCAGTCAGTGGCATGCTTGTCTGCTAAACTCTTTTGTCGATCCTGGGCCGCTTTCAGGTTAGACTTAATTACCTGAACATTCTGAGTAGCCTTATCTAAAATCTCAGGGCCCACCAATACTCTTTCATCAACCACCGACCAGCATAATGGCGTATGACAAGACTTACTATAAAGTGCCTCGAAATGTGACATACTAATGCTCGAATGGTAGTTGTTATTGTAGGCAAACTCCATCAAATCTAACCGCTGATGCCAAGCGTCACCAAATTGTAAGACAAAAGATCTTAGCATATCCTCTAGTGTCTGAATAGTCCTTTCAGATTGCTCATCTATCTGAGAATGATATACTGTACTATAAAGTAATCTTGAACCCAGAGCCTTAGGAAACGCCACCCAGAACTTAGAAGTGAACCTAAAATCCCGATCTGAAATGATACTAACTGGAACCCCATGGTATTTAATAATCTTTGATATGAATAATTCAACTAATTGGCTTAAAGAATATTTCTCCCTCACTAGAATAAAATGCACTGATTTAGTAAGCAGATCAACTATCACCCAAATGCCATCATAACCATTCCGTGTACGAGGAAGCTTGTACACGAAATCCATGGTAATGTTTTGCCATTTCCACAGTGGAATAGGAAGCGGCTGCATCAATCCAAATGGCTTTTTCCTTTTAGCTTTAATCTGCTGACAAATGGCACACATACTCAGCAATTTCTCTCTTTATACCCGGCTAATAATAAAATGGTCGAATGGTATGATACATTTTAGTACCTCCATGATGCATTGCCTATGCTGAAATATGCGCTTCATCAAGAATTTCCTTTTTTAACTTTGCATTATTCGGCACATACATTCGGTTCTCCTGCATAAGCATACCGTCAGATTCTCGAATCCTTAGATCTTTCTTCTTCCCCTGACTTTTTGCTTCAATTGACTCCTGGATTTCTTCATCATTCATTTGAGCCTCGAGCACACGATCAATTAAAATTGGCCTGACCTGAAAATTATCAAGTAAAGCTTCCTCCCGATTTTCCTTGGCTTGAGCTATCGCCCCATTATTATCACAGTACAAAGTTACTGATGACGTAATGGTTGGAACCACTCCAAGTTCAGTGATGAACTTCTTCATCCAGAACGCTTCTTTGCCGGCTTCAGCTGCAGCGACATATTCAGCCTCTGTCGTGGAATCAGCAATTACACTTTGTTTCTTGCTTTTCCAGCTGACAGCCTTACCATTCAGAGTGAATACATATCCGGAGTTGGAACTTCTATCATCGACGTCAGATTGGAAATCTGCGTCTGTATAGCCTTCCACTCGCAACTCTGTCGCTCCTCCATAAACGAGGAACATGTCCTTAGTTCTTCTTAAGTACTTAAGGACCGTCTTAACAGCTGCCCAGTGTTCTGATCCTGGGTTAGATTGATATCGACTAGTAATGCTCACAGCATATGCGATATCAGGCCTTGTGCATATCATGGCATACATGAGACTTCCTATGGCAGATGCATAAGGAATAGTATTCATTTGCCGTATCTCTTCAGGAGTCTTAGGTCCTATGGACTTAGAAAGATGAATTCCATGTCCTACAGGAAGAATACCTTTCTTAGATTGTTCCATCTGGAACCTACTTAGCACCTTATCTATGTACATAGATTGGGATAATCCAATTAATTTTCTGGATCTATCACGATAGAGCTTTATCCCAAGTACATAAGATGCATCTCCTAAATCTTTCATGTGGAAGGTTTTGGACAATCACACTTTTACAGAAGAAAGTACTGCAGTGTCATTCCCGAATAGTAATATGTCATCTACATATAACACTAGAAATACAACTGCTTCCCCAACGACCTTTTGATAAACACAATTGTCGTCTTCGTTTTGAGTAAAACCAAACGATTTGATTTCAGTATCAAAACGAATGTTCCAGCTCCTGGAGGCTTGCTTAAGTCCATAATGGACCTCTGAAGTTTGCATACCTTAGTCTTTTCAGACTTGGACACGAAACCTTCGGGTTGAGCCATATAAAGCTCTTCCTCTAGGTAGCCATTCAGAAAGGCTGTCTTCACGTCCATTTGCTATATTTCATAATCATGGTACGCAGCTATAGCAAGCAAAATCCGAATGGACTTAATCATGGCTACAGGAGAGAAAGTTTCTTCATAGTCAATCCTTTCTCGTTGCCTGTAACCTTTGGCTACTAGTCTAGCCTTATAAGTCTCCACGTTCCCATCAACGCCTATCTTCCTCTTGAATACCCATTTATTTCCAATAGGTACTATACCTTCTAGAGGGTCTACAAGAGTCCAGACCTGATTTTGATACATGGAATCCATCTCGGATTTCATGGCCTCATGCCATCTCTTTGAATCAATGTCGGACATTGCTTCATTGTAGTCTCTAGGGTCCTCCTTTGTGTCATTGTCACCTAGAAGGTGCAATTCCGCAAAGTCATTGTCTAAGCCATACCTCCTAGGTGGCTTACTAACCCGTTCAGATCTACGTGGAGCTAGGGGTTCAGGAACAGGGTTGTCAACATGTCGTGTGCTTGTTTGTGGTTCATCATTAATCTCATTAATTTCCATCGTTTTACTTATAGTTTCTTTGAGAACAAATTCGTCCTCTAGAAACTTAGCAGTTCTGGCGACAAAGACTTTCTGGTCGTCAGGATGGTAGAACTCATATCCCATAGTTTCTCTAGGATATCCCACAAAATAGCACCTTTCTGATCTCGCTTCAAGCTTAGTAGCTTCAAGCTTCTTGACATATGCTTCACAACCCCAAATCTTAATGTGATTAAGACTTGGCTTTCTTCCATGCCATATCTCATAGGGCGTTTGTGAAACTGATTTGGAAGGTACTCTATTAAGCAAGTAAGCTGCTGTATATAGAGCGTATCCCCAGAATGTTACTGGCAGATCAGCGGAACTCATCATAGAACGAACCATGTTCATCAAGGTTCGATTTCTCCTTTCAGAAACTCCATTAAGTTGTGGAGTTCCCGGTGGAGTCCACTGTGATATTATTCTACACTCTTTGAGATAATCTAGGAATTCATTACTCAGATATTCACCCCCTCGATCTGATCTTAGGATTTTTATCTGTTTCCCAGTTAGCTTCTCAACTTCATTCTTGAATTCTTTAAACCTTTCAAAGGATTCTGACTTGTACTTTATAAGATACACATAGCCAAACCGAGAGTGATCGTCGGTGAATGTGATATAGTAGGAGAAACCTCCTCTCGACGTAGTAGACATAGGTCCACATACGTCAGTGTGGATTAACCCTAGAATTTCAGTGGCACGCTCTCCTTTCCCAGTGAATGGAGATTTGGTCATCTTCCCTTTCAAACAGCATTCACAAGTACCCATCTGGTCATTACCTAATGGGCGGACATATCCGTCTTTCGACATCTTGCGAATCTTTTCAAGGTTCACATGTCCAAGTTTAAGATGCCACATCCTTTCTTGGTTAACTTCTTCTCTAGCCCTTTTGGGTTTTGAGGTATTCCCGCTTTCAATACAGTGCATCCCACTATTCGTCTCTAGGTGAAAAAGTCCCTCTATCATATTACCATGAGAGATAATACGACCGTTCAAGTATAAAGTGCAACTCATTTTGTCAAACAATACTGAGTGCCCATCTCGTAAAAGCTTAGAGATAGAAATCAAATTCTTTATACATGAAGGAAAATATAAACAATTTTTAAGTTCCAGGACTTCCCCAGAGGGTAGGTTAAGCATGTAGGTGCCTATTGCTTTTGCAGAGATTTTAGCGCCGTTCCCAACTCGCACAACCATCTCCCCATTGCGTAGTGTCTTGCTCCCTGCTAGTCCCTGCATCGTATTACAGATATGTTGACTAGCGCCTGAATCAAATATCCAGGAATTGGAGCTCACTGTAAAAGCATTTTCTATGACCGAAATAGTCTCTTCAAAAGTTCGTGTCATAAGGCTCGCAATGCGCACCCTGTATTTCTTCTTCCAACGTTCATCCTTTCCACAATGAAAGCATGTTCCTTTGGATTTCTTTGCCTTCTTCTTACGTAACCTTTTCCTTGTTTTTGCATTCTCACTCCCACTGTCCTTTTTGAAACCTTTTTCAAATTTACAGCACATGTCAATCATCTCGTTAAAAGTATGATCGAATCTATTCACTTTATAGTTTACAATAAACTTAGTGAAATCATCCGAGAGATATGCAAGGAAAAAGTCTTGGGCCATTTTGTCAAGTATAATGGTGGGTAGTATTTTAGGCATGTCGTTAACTACATAACATAACAGAAATCGTATTAGATTGTTGATTAGCTACTTGATTGGGTCTTGAATCAAATAGTACCACCCACTATTTTTGGCAAACTCCACATCCCTCAATGGAATTCAAGAGTTATATTGAACTCTTAGCGGGGCATGGGAGACTCACCATTACCAAGCCCACCTCACGATGATACGATGTTGGTTAGAGAATGTTGCCTCACGATGATACGATGTTGGCACTATTGCACTTAGTTAAGTTATTCCCACCATGCTTAGTTCGTGTAGGGGTTCAAGAATAACCTCACGATGATACGATGTTGGCTATCCTCGTTGCCTACACTTACCTCATCATATGTTTATGGACTCCTCCTGAGTGCAAGCATGCACTTTGTACTCCCCCATGATAGGGTGAAGCCGGTGTACAAGTCACAAACGATTGGAGCCCACCACGGTGGAAGGCCTACGAAGAAATGTTCAAAACATCTCTCGTTTATCAACTTAATATTCGTTTGTTGAGGGAGTAGTTTTGGGCTACATCAAAAACATTTTAATCATATTAAAAGAACATGGCCCTATCATAACTATTGGTCCAAGTTAATATGATTTAGTAGCATATAATACTCCCACTGTTTCGTTTGAAACAAGCGAGACTATATGGAACTACTAACGAACGCATTGCATCCTCATATGGACTATATAGTCATATTAGGTTTTAGGATGATTATGAACCGTTTGATTTGATCCAACACGAGCCTTGTGTTGGACCTTGGGTTTAAGGTAGATAGTTGTTGATTTTAGTTACGCGTTTAATCCAATTAAACCGTTATTTCCTATTGGGCGTTGGACCCAACTATTCCAATTTGCATACATATAAACAAAGAGAAATACATGAAATAATAAGAAGGGCTTATGCCCTTTTACAACACAAATAATGGGCTTATGCCCTTTACAACAAATTGAAGGACTTATGCCCAATACAACAACTTGAATTAATCAAATTACATTCAAATCTACATTACTTAAAACCCAAGCATTCATAATGTAAATCGGCCAATCACATAGCTCAATTATCGAGGCCTTTGGTTCATAATCACCCTTTTTCTTAATCAATCAAATTAACTAAGAAAACAACTTTAAACAATTGGTTTTTGGATCCATAGAATTGATTTAAATGGAACTAAACATAATGAAAATCCAATTCTCATTAAAGAGACAAAACAATTTTTGTTCTCATTTTATTTGGGCCATTTTGCAAAAAACACAAACTTTTGGACCAAAATACAAATACACAAAAGTATCAAAACTTTATATAATTGCACAAAAGTACCCCACTAGAGGGGTGGCAGGCCAAGGATAGAAATATTGAGATTTTTGATAAAAAAAATTTTGTAAGTGGATTTTGGTGGGTGAGATTAAAGATGGTGGGGATGGTTTGAAAAGAAAATATATCTTTGATATAATTAAAGCCATTTAATCATTTCTTACCAACAATCATCACCCATCAACTAATATTCAAAAATATATCTTTGACATAATTAAAGCCATTTAATCATTTTTCACCAATAATCATCACCCATCAACTAATAATCAAAACTTTATGTAAAACATAAAACTTTTGAATCAAAACTTTCAAAATTTTTTGTTCTTGGTAAGAACTTCAAGAAATATGAAGAACATACATGAAAACTCATAATAGCTCCATGGATGTTTTCTTTCACCAAAAACTCAAATTTTCACAACTCAAAAGAGGGTTAATATCCTAGGGTACTTAGGGGTTCCAAAAAGCACTTTAAAACCATTTTAACAAGCCTAACATGAACCCAAAAAATCACCCTTTGGATTTGGCCGAAAATCCCAAAATACTTGGCACCAAATTTTAGTTCCAATATTCATGCTTGTATGAACTACATCTACAACATTTGAGATGCTAAATTTTCAAACAAAATTTATATTCAAAGCAAGAACAAAGCTTGTAACATTTACAACATTTAAATCACATATTATGAAAAATCACAAAACCCAAAAGGATCCACCATAAACTAGGCCTAGGCTCTGATACCACTTGAAGGAAAAATTTTGTCCTAGCTAAGAACATGTAAGAACATTTGAATACATATGCAAACTAATAACACTTTAAAGTAGGCATGCATTCAAAAACAATTCATAAAACCCATGACTTTCAAAGCCTAGTATATGGTGAACCATAAGACTCTTTAACAATATTAAAGAGAATAAGAATTTAGAGATTCTTTACCCTTGAAGCTCATCCTTGATTGCACAAGGGATTCACCCAAGTGGAGGGCCTTCAAGTCACCTCCTTGCTCCTTGGATCTTCCTTGTGATTTCCTCCCTTTTAGTGCTCCTTTTCTTCTTTGAGGATTTGAGGATTTGTTCTCCAAAACACCAAAGGTTTGGTGTCTCTAAGTCTCCACACCAAAGATGTAGTGTGAAGATGAAATGGATGACTTAGGGAAGAAAAGATTGCTAGATGTTCCTCCCCTAAGGTGGCCGGCCTCTATGTAGAAAATGAGAGAAAATGTTTCACCCAAATTCTATTAGAAAACCCTAATTTGAAACAAAGCTATAATGTTGATTTTATACTTCATTTCATGTGAGTGGCAAACTTGTAATTAATACAAGTTTGCTACCCCTCACCCTTATGGCCGGCCTCTATGTTGTTATTGGGCTTAATTGCCCATTTTGTTTTAGTTGTCATACAACTTAAACATAATGGGCCTTGTGGACCAAAACGTTTTTTGTGCCCCGAAGCCCAAAACTAACTTAAATGCCCAATACAAACGTTTTGTATAATTAATTAACTATTTAATTAATCTTGACCATTCTTCAATTAAACCATTTAATTGCTTATCCATTTCATATAATTTCTTCACTTATATCTTTACTCGGTGTACGATCCATTAGGTTCCAATTAGCGAGGTAGTGGGCGATGTTACTCTTAACGATCGATTGTGAATTGAAACCACATTTCAATTCTCCCTTAAAATTAGTGTTTGCTAATCTTTAGGGCTTCCACAAACCATGGGTGACGCCTAGCAGCATGTCATGGTTACCCAAGCTAAGTAGAAGTGGTTGGAGAACCTATCCAGTTACAACTACAATGCAATACGGTCCTTCTCTAATACAATACTCTTAATCACATTGTTTAAGTGATAGTTTGTTTCATGTCTACTATCCAATGTGATACTTCTCTATATGATTCAATTGAATAAGATTTGGAACAAGCTTCCTTAGTCATATTCATATGCTTTGGCCAAAGACTCTCGAATCATATCTTAGAGTATTCTCCTTCCACCATGGAAGGTTAGAGATCCCTTGTTGTGCATTCATATGCCTACATGACTAGATAGCTTGACCCCAACAATGCCGTGGATATTCCAATGGAATGCCGTTGACATAATCAAAGATCAAGGACCTAACCATTAGACATCAATGATGCCTCAGGTCAAAGGACTACTTTGCATATTGCAACTATTGAGTTCTCACATGACATGTATGTTCGAACTCTCGTTTGATCGTTGTTCAGTGTACTCGATTACTCTTTCGAGCACCTATGTGTTTGCCTTAGTGTCCAACACCAAATGACTTGAGACTAGTTCATACTCACGCTTGAGTCGACATAACACATACTAACCTTAGCGGATTGTCAATGCCCAATTGGCAATCCTATGGCTAGGAACGTTTTAGGAATGAACATAAGAGAAAGGTCTCGTTAATTTAACTAACTTAAATCACTTGTCTCTTAGATCAAATACATTCCTTGGATTCCCTTATTGCTTAAACACAAGATACAATAAATAGTGATTAACAATAAGTTTTGCCCTTCATTTAAACATATAAAAGTTTAATACATTAAGTATTCCAAAAAGCTATTACATCAAATGAGTGGCTTTGTGGGCATACTTCCAACAGTCAGTTCTTTTATCCACCATTACATGAATTTCTGTCAAATTTTTGCTAATATTCAACAGAAATGGGTTTTTCCTGTTGTTTTTTAAAATGACACTACTGGTTAGTTTTGTAGTAGTGCACTTGCAAATCACGATTGAATCCACACAGGCATCCAACCATCTTTGCATGATTGATCTACACAAGCACTCAATCATCTCTTTCATATATAATAAAATAAGTCTAGCACAACTCACAAAGTTCAGCTGGTTGATCATCATCTTCTCTCTCAATGACTCATTCCTTGAGTTCCACATCTGGTTCATTTGCTTTATCTTAGGCAAATTCTATTTGTAGGATTTCAATGAACTACCCAACAAACAACCTTTGTTAGTTGGTCTTTAGAAGTGATATCCAAAGGTTAATTTAAGGATATCCCACAAGATTGCTGTGAACACGGAAAATTCCTGAAAACAAGAGACAAGAATAACGTGTACAAAATAATATTTTTGTGGTTTGATGATTTTGGGGTTACGATCTCTCAAATTTGGTCCTCTGATTCGATCTCCGTAAGATGTAGATTTGTTAATCCAAGGGCCGTCGAGGCTTGATCTTGGATGAACAGTTGTAAGTTTCTTCAAGGGCCTTCGTGGCTTTGATCTTGAAGGTTGATGGAAGTTTCTTCAAGGGCCTTCGGGGCATGATCTTGAATGTTTATGGATGAGCGGATCTTCAAGGGCTTTTGGGCTTGATCTTGAAAAACGGTTGGTTTTCTTCAAGGGCCGTCGAGGCTTGATCTTGAATGAACAGTTGGTTTTCTTCAAGGGCTTTTGGGCTTGATCTTGAAGAATAGATGTGTGGATTTGTTTGTTGATCCAAGGGGCCGTCGGGGCTTGATCTAAGGATGACTAGTTGATGAATGGATCTTCAAGGGGCGTTGGGCTTGATCTTGAAGAATGGGTGTATGGGTTTGTTGAGGTTGTTAATCCAAAGGGCCGTTAGGGCTTGATCTTAGGATGAACGGATGATGAACGATGAACACTTTCTTCAAGGGCCGTCGGGGCTTGATCTTGAATAATGGTTGTGTGGATTTCTTCAAGGGCTTTTGGGCTTGATCTTGAAGGTTGATGGGATGTTCTTCAAGGGCCGTTGGGGCTTGATCTTGAAGGAGGATTTGACAAAGAACGAAGAGTGCTTTCTTGATCCTTCGGGATTTTCTTGAGAGCTTTAGAACTTTAAGGCTTCAAGGTTTTGGTGTGTGGGTTTGTTGAGGTTGTTGATCCAAAGGGCCGTTGGGGCTTGATCTTAGGATGAACGGATGATGAATGATGAACACTTTCTTCAAGGGGCCGTCGGGGCTTGATCTTGAGTTGGTGGGAGTTCTTCAAGGGCCGTTGGGGCTTGATCTTGAAGGAGGATTTGACGAAGAACGAAAAGTGCTTTCTTGATCCTTCGGGATTTTCTTGAGAGCTTTAGAACTTTAGGGCTTCAAGGTTTTGGTGTGTATATTTGTTGATGTTGTTGATCCAAAAGGGCCGTTGGGGCTTGATCTTAGGATGAACGATGAACACTTTCTTCAAGGGCCGTCGGGGCTTGATCTTGAGTTGGTGGAAGTTCTTCAAGGGCCGTCGGGGCTTGATCTTGAAGGAGGATTTGACGAAGAATGAAGAGTGCTTTCTGAAGGAAGATTTGTGAAAAACATGTTCATTTAAGCAACATCAATAGCATGCAATTAACAATTAAAGGCGGAATCATGCTTGTATGCACTTAAAACAAAACATTTACCCATGAAATTTAAAGCCTAGTAGATAGGTGAACCAAGACTCAACTCAAAACAAAGTGAGTTGAGAAATCAATACCTTTGTAGATTCCTCTTTGCATAAGCAAAGGCTAATCACCCAAAGAGATGGCCTTCATTCCTTGCATCTTAGATCCATGGATTTGGATGGATGAAAAGGTTTCTCCAAGTTCCCAAAATTGAGAACCTCTAATGATTCATCACCAAGGCATAATGAAGAAGAAATGAGTGACCTTGGAGGAGTTTGATTGCTAGATGATCCCTCCAAGGTGGCCGAAATTTTTGAGAGAAAGGAGAGCTTGTGTTCTCATCCTTTGCCCAAAAATAACCCTTAGTAAATTTTAGGCTATAAAGTCCTTTATATAGTCCCTTCAAATAAGTGACCTAATGGACCAAAAGCCCTATTCTTTTACACATGGCCGGCCTATAGGTTTATTGGGCTTTCAAGCCCTTTGTTTTATTCAAGTTGTCATACAACTTGAGTTAATGGGCTTGACATTCAAATCCCATTGGGCCTTGCGGCCCAAAACTAACCTGAGGTCTTTAACGAACTTATTCGTTTGATTAATTAACATATTAATTAATCCTAGCCTTAGATAAATAATTAAACCATTTAATTATTCTTACTCATCTCCGTTGTTTCTTCAAACTCTACCTTACTCGGTGAACGATCCATTAGGTTCCTTTTAGCGAGGCAGTGGGCGATTAAAACTCTTTCTAATCGATTGTGAATTGAAACTTACTTTCAATTCTCCCGTTAGTGATAATACACTTTTAGGGCTTCCACAAACCATGGTTGACGCCTAGCAGCATGTCATGGTTACCCAAGCTAATCAGAAGAGGTGGAGAACCTATTCAGTTTAGGATTACAAATGCAATACGGTCTTTCTCTAATACAATACTCTTGACCACATTGTTTGGTTTGATAGTTTATTCATGTCTACTATCCAATGTGAATCTTGTACTTATATGATTACCTTGAATGTGATCTGGAATGCATTCCAACATCTCATTCATACTCTGGCCAGAGATTCTAAATCATATCATAGAGTATTCTCCCTCAAACAGTTTGAAGGTTAGAGATCCCTTGTTGCGCATTCACTTGCCTCCATGGCTAAGTGGCTTAATCCCAACGATGCCATGGACACCTTCATGATGGAGTGACTTTGACATAATCAAAGATTAAGGACCTAACCACAAGACAACTGTGATGCCTCAGGTCAAAAGACTAATTTGCATTATCCCAACCATGAGTTCTCATGTGACATGAATATGAAAACTCTTTGTTGATCGTGTTCAGTGAACTCATTCTCTATTGAGCACCTACGTACTTGTCTGATGTCACACACACCAATGACTCGAGACTAGTCACTCTCCCTGAGAGAAGACATAGCACGTACTGATCTTAACGGACTGTTAATGCCCAATTGACAATCCTCTGATCAGGAATGTTTAGGATGTGTCAACGAAAGAATGGCCTCATGAATCTAACTTCTTTAGATCGCATTCTTCCAATCACATATTCCTTGGACTTATCGTTTAAGCATATAACATTTATATGAGACGGCTCAAACAATAATGTTTGCCCTTAATATTAAACTAGATTAGTTTAACATGTGAAATGTCCATAAAGTATCATCATATGATTGGTTTTAGGGCACATTTCCAACACTTTCTCCATTCTTCGGGATTCTTGGGAATTTGGGGGTTGGATGCTTGAGAGCTTTAGAGTTTCAAAGCTTCAAGGATTTTGGATGTGTGGGGAGTATTCTCTTCCATTTTGGGAGTAGAGAAATGTATTTGTGAATTGGTGTTTGTGTGTCTATTCCTCTTGATGGAGAAGCCTATTTATAGGCTTTGAGAGTGAATCACCACCAACCATTTTTTTGGTGAAGTGAGTGGATGTTGTAGGTGAAGTAAATGGAGTTGGTAGGTGAAGTAAGTGTGTGAGGTTGGTGAAGTAAATGGAGTTGGTAGGTGAAGTAAGTGTGTGAGGTTGTAGGTGAGGTGAGGGAATGATATAGGTGAAATAAGTGTTGTATTGGTTAACATTTATTTCACTGAAATTTCGATGTCTACAAATGCCCCCACTTCAAAGCGCGTCGTAGATATGTGCTTGTCACGTGTAGAAGATGCGTTTTGAAGTCCCTTAATGTAGATGTCAACCCAAGGGCCGTCGAGGCTTGATCTTGAATTGGGCTGGAAATTTCTTCAAGGGCCATCGAGGCTTGATCTTGAGTTCGACTGGAAGATTTTCTGGTTTCCTCCAATCGTTGATTTTCCACAGGCTTAATCTTGAACTAGGCTGGAGGATTCTTTTGGTCTCCCCCGAAGGTCTGAACTTAACTCCTTTTATCTAGAGTTGAATTTGATTCAAGGGTGGTGAACACTTGATTTTGAATCGGACTTGTGATTTCTTCAAGGGCCATCGAGGCTTGATCTTGAGTGAAAATAGGACCATGAGCGGTTTCAGGATTCAGACGCATGGTAGGCAAGCACGAGGTGGAGGTGATGACCTGTTTCTTTGTTCAATCTTTCCAATTCATATTGAAGAGGGTTAGAGGATGACTCAGCATATGCAGTTGTTGCGTTTGCTGACGATCCACAAGATTGATGTTTCATTGTCACTCGTCTTAGCTGTTCTCCAAGCAGATGTGGTCCCTTCTCTGGAAGTGTATCAACCGTTGAAGATGACTACTCGAGAGCAACGCTAGGTAAGCAACCAGGGAATAGATTCCAGGTAGTCAGTTCCAAATCGGAAGACTGACTCCAAGTGCCGGCTGATTGCTCTCTTTCTCTTTGCCATGCGAGTAAGAACAAGGACAAAGGAAAAGACAGGGAAAGAGCATGATATGAGATACCTTTGCTTTCGCCCTTGATGATATGAGATACTTTTGCTTTTGAAGAAGCAGCGAATAAATCAGCACATATATTTGTTGCGCTCGTCTCCACATGCTTCGATCTACCGTTTCCTCCTGCCTTATTTGTACTCCAGGCATCTGGTATCTTCTTTGGGGGTACATCAATAGTTGAAGATGAGTACTTGAGAGCAGGGCTGGATAAGCATCAGGGAAGGGATTCCAGGCAGTCGGCTCCAAACGGGAAGCTTGATTCCAAGTGTCGACTGATCTCTCTCTCTCTTTGTCATGCAGGGAAGAAGAAAATTGAGCATGTTGAGAGGTTTGGTTGCAGGTACATTCTCGGCCGAGAAGAAGAGTCATGCGTTTTGGATGTATGCCTTGCCATGAATGTTGACATGTATAGGAATTTTAATGGCAAGTAGTAGTGCGGATGCGGCTTTGTCACCCACGCTTGTCGGCAAAAGTGTGGTAGTTGGGATAATGATCTCCACGCGTTTTCAACTTGTCAGAGATCTTTGACAAAGTTGCACGCGTTATTTGAAAAGCCGAGATTGCGGCTT